>NC_134691.1:223220809-223520809 GCF_050947455.1 Rhinoderma darwinii | reverse complement strand
AGGGCCGGCGTCACCACCCGGCGAACCCGGGCAAGTGCCGGGGCCCACTACCCTTGGGGGGGCCCACTCGGCCGCTAGGTGCTGACGCTGCGGTCATGGCTCCTTCAGGAGTCGGCAACACACTCTGGCCGGGGATGCCACTCCTGAGGGAGCCATGGACAGTGACGTCAGGGGCTTCCTTCTGCAGAGGAATCCACGGCCAGAGCGTTGTCAATACACTGGCTGGGGATTCCACACCTAGAGGGAGTCCCAAAGGCACTACCTACAGGGAGGGGACCTGTGTGGCACTACCAAGGAGGGGGCTGTTTGGCAGTACCAGGGAGGAGGCTGTGTGGCACTACCAGGGAGGGGGGCTGTGTGGCACTACCTGGGAGGAGGGCTGTGTGGCACTACCTGGGAGGGGGGCTGTGTGGCACTACCAGGGAGGGGACTGTGTTGCACTACCTGGGAGGGGCTTTGTGTGGCACTACCTGGGAGGGGTCTGTGTGACACTACCTGGGAGGGGGCTTTGTGGCACTACCTGGGAGGGGGCTGTGTTGTACTACCTGGGAGGGGGGCTTTGTGGCAGTACCTATGAGGGGGGCTTTGTTGCACTACCTACGAGGGGGGCGCTGTGGCAGAATCTACAGAGGTCACTATGACACTATCTACTGAGGGATCTGTGGCATTATCTACAGAGGGCACTGTGGTATTATCTACAGGGGAACTGTGGCACTATATACAGATGGCACTGTGGCACTATTTACAGAGGGCACTGTTGCATTAACTAGGGGGGGTTGTGGCACTATCTACAGAGGACACTGTGGCATTATCTACTGGGGGTGTGGCACTATCTACAGAGGGCACTGTGGCATTATCTACCGATGGCACTGTAGCAATATCTACAGAGGGCACTGTGGCACTAGTGTGGTACTATCTACAGAGGGCACTGT
Organism: Rhinoderma darwinii; assembly: GCF_050947455.1. Lineage (NCBI taxonomy): Eukaryota > Metazoa > Chordata > Amphibia > Anura > Rhinodermatidae > Rhinoderma > Rhinoderma darwinii. The sequence goes on along the minus strand of NC_134691.1, from coordinate 223,519,877 downwards.
GGCACCATCTACAGAGGGCACAGTGGCATTATCTACAGAGGGCACTGTGGCACAAACTGAAAAGAGGCTGCCCAATCTTGCCATTTTGTGTCTGCCAAACACTGCCAATTGAGCCGCTAGACTGCATTTAGCAACACAAACTGGAAAACTAGATTTTCAAAATAAGCATGTGGAGTGAACTCGCAAATTTCTGGTAAGTTTAAACTTAGCGGTATTATTATAGTAATGTAGTATTGTTATAGTAATGTAGTATTATTATAGTAATGTGGTATTGTTATAGTAATATAGCATTATTATACTAATGTAGTATTGTTATAGTAGTTCAAATAATGAATTGATTAACAATAATTTGTATAGTATCAAATTTGAAAGTAATGCGGCCCGTCAACTTCAAATTTTTTCTATGTGCGGCCCAGTTACCCGGCCGAGTTTGGGACCGCTGGAGTAGACAATGCTTTTACAGATACATACAGTAGCAGCAGCACAAGTTTCTTTCTGGTCCTGAATTGCAGACTGTTCATATCTACACTGCTGCAATCTGAGCAGGTCTAGCACAAAGCGGGTGAAGCACAAAGCGGGAAATTATTATTCTTTCTATGCCCGTTTTTTTGCTGTAAAAAAGTCATAAATGCCTCCTAAGTCCAAATTTGTGCAAATTTTTTTGACTTTTAAGGCATTTGCGCTGCTCATGACACGTTACTTACAAAATGGGTAGGGCTTAGTGGAAGCAGATATTCCATGTCCTGACAAATGTATAATAATTTATGCCAGAAACTGGGGTATTTCAAGGTCGACAATAATCAGCTATCCCACCAATCGCGAGAACGGGGTTCCCGAACACCCAATACCCCCTCACTGTGCCTGCTGCTTCTTTTAATGTCTATGGGATCGACGACTGTTTCCGTCATTCCCTTAGGCAATGAATGAAGCGGCAGCGTGCTTACTCCACCGCTGCTCCATTCCTCCTCACAATTGTCGAACAGTTAGGAGGAAAGGGGGTTCGGGACCCAGGCACATCTTACTCCAGTGCTCTTTAGATTAAGACTGCCGTCTGAAACACCAGTCTTAATAAATTCCCCCTATTGTCTAATAGACAATTGCAGAACTTTACATTATAGAAATATTAAAGAGGGTTTCCAGTCCTATGAATTTGATTGCCAATCCTCAGAATAGGCCACCAACATCTCATCGGTCAGTGTCCGAATTCCAGCACCCACAGCTTTTTTGAAGTGGCCGCAACGCTTGTATGAGCGTGACTTCCCCTTCATTTCCCTTACTGCCCACACTGTGAATCGCCGACACACTCTTGTAGCGGCGGTTCACAGTATTGCAGCCTGCTCCTATTGTAGTGAATGGGAGAAGGCTGTAATACTGTGTACCGCCGCTACAAGTGTATCAGCAATTCACAGTGTGAGCAGTAATGGAAATAAAGTGTAAGCAGCGCTCATAATAGTGCTGCAGTCCCTTAAAAATAGCTGATTGCCAGGGGTGTCCAGGGAGTCAGACGCCGATCGATGAGATATTGATGGCCTACCCTGAGGATAGGCCATCAATTTCTTAGGACTGGAAAACCTCTTTAGCTTTTTTTTATATAGGACTAGACAACCTATTTAAAGTGATGTCTTATTGCTATAAACGTGTACAGCTGCTTTTTATCATTTTGATTGTTGTTTATAATTTTTGAATACATATAGTAGAAACAGGTAAAGCAAAACACACACCCAATGATACACCTGATAGGTAAACAATTATACACATTACTATGCATGTGTATGTATACATAAATAAATAGTTCTACTTAATAGCCACATGTGCTGGAGAGAACATTTATGTTTTTAAATCAATGACATTTTTGACACAGTATATTATGGTGAGTAATTCTATCTTTCTCGGGATATTTGGCAGATGGCGCAGTATGAAAGTAAGGGGGATCTACACCACCGGCTTATGACACTTATGATAAAAAGATAACATTTCAGAACACTGGCATGTAATCTCTATATGATTCATTTTCATTTGTCATTCGTATATCTTGTGAGGTCAGGACTTTGTTAATAGTCACTAAAATAAATCATATCTGCAGTAAGTTCTTTTATAAATCAAACTTGAACTAATATTTGTTATACTTTTAAGATGAGGGATGAAAATGAAACGTTTATGAAACAGAATCATTCGACCAGAATTATATCCACCCAAACTAGAAAACAGCTCCTGTGAATACTATGATCCCTTCTATCAATGTTCTTCATTTATGCCATTTCCTAGTTATATTTGTTTCTTGCCTTGATGGCCAATGTCTGCCATGGCAAGCCCCCCATGGGTTGTCACCCAGTTTTTTTTTAGATTTTGGAATGGCAAATCCACCATGTTTTGAAGTGATACAACCACTAAGTGAGCTGTAATGATGGAAGATTTTTCCTTTGTAAAGTATTGAATATAACTAGGAAACAGTTGAATAGAATTTATGGAAATTTGACATAAGGAGATAACTTAAGCACTTACTTAAAAATTATTTTTATTTAAGATGAAATTGTCTTTAAAGGAATTTTCCAGGTTGGGGGCTGTTTTTTATACTGTTGACCTGTCGACAGGATAGGTCATCAGTATATTATCAGTGGGGGTCTGAAACCCAGACCCCGCACCAATCAGCTGTTCCGGCTGCCCCCAGGAGCCGGAAGCTATGCAGGGGATGGTGCCACGCTGGGTTATTGCAGCTCTGCTCCTATTCACTTGAATAGGAGCAGAGCTGCAGTACTACAGCACAAACGCTATACTATGACCAAAGCCTTCTGCTTCTAGAGCTGGAGGCATCTGGAGCAGCTGATTAGTGTGGGGTTTGGGTGTCAGACCGTCACCGATCATATACTGATGACCTATTCCGTGGATAGTCAATCAGTATAAAAAACAGCCCCCAACCTGGACAACCCCTTTAAGGCTGGTTTGCTTACTTATTAGAACAAACTCCTCCTTCAAGGGTCAAAATAGCTTAGTCATTGAATAATGAAAGTTCTGCAAATGTTCTTTGTGGTTCAATTCCTCACAATTTTCAAGATCTATGCTTGCTGTTAGTAAAACTTTACATTTATAGACGAAAATCCTGCCCTGACCTTTTTCTTCCAAGGCAGGACCAAATGACTTAATTTCATCATTAGGGTATATTAATTTCTGTTACTGAAAATCAATTCCATACATTTGAATGGGGTTGTTTCTGCAGTATGAGCATGTATTTCTACAAGGCTCATTCAGATAAACTCAGAGATTTCTGTAGCAAATTTGGCATGTGGAAATATACCCTTACACCTGACATAATACCTTACAGGCCTCTGAAATAAAATGAAAAAAGAAAAGTTAAATAAAGTTTGCAGAAAAAAAATGTCTTTAGTAAAAAAACCTTTTCTTTCTAGTACTTGTATTGTGTTGAAGTAGTAAAACAAAAATAAACCTATACATATTTGGGATCACATATTTGGTTGCAACGACCTGTAGAATAAATGTAACATATTAGTGCATAGCAAATAAGCTAAAAAAAAAATCCAAAAACAAATGTCAAAATTTCCCAAAAAATGTGTAAATGGAGGTTTTGTACAAGTATAAACGTATGTTTTCAAGAAGGGGCCCAAAAGTCAAAATTTCCAGTGCAAATTGCGTCTTTTGGCCTTTTTGCACCACCCTCGACAGTTTTGTGGAAAGGGGCGTGGCCACCACGGCCTGACAAATTTATTATAATTTCTCAATCGTAAATTGTAGTGGAAATAGATTTCATTCTATGGGGCATAGCAGGTAAGAGGCGTGTGCTGGGACCCTACCTTGCTACCTCCCGATCAGACTGCCCCCTGCCCCTTCTATTGGACAGTTAAATAAATAAATAATATTAATACTCGCCGCTCCTCTTCTCCCCTCCAGCTCCTTCATCACTCCGGCGCAGCTCATGCAAAATAATGATGCCAAGCAGCATCAGGACGTTGTATGTGACGCAGCACTGATGACATTAAATTGCTGCATCAAATATAAGTTCCTGACGCTGCTCAGCGTTAAGTTCTTGAATGAACGGCGCTAGAGTGATGAGTAAAAAGGAGGGAAGAAGAGGAGCGCTGAGATGGTTATGGTTTGTTTTTTTTGGTCAAAGGGGGGGGGGATGTATGGTGTATGGCCCGGACGAATGATGCATCACATTTATTAAGAGACTTTTGTTTCTTAATAAATGTTTCGGAGTATTTTCCAACTCCAGCCAGCATTAATAATTTCCCCCCATTTTGTTAAAAGTTTTCTAGGGAAATATATCAATTTCATGCACTGACAAAATCTCCCTATTGAATGGGTTAATGGACCAGAACCCACTTGTCCTCCTTTACCAGGTGATCTATTTTATATGTTACAAGCTCTACCCATTCTGCTTTCTAGTAGATGGTTCAAGATTCAGGACTATATAATGTTTATAACTTAATAGCTCTATTGCACTTCAGCTCTACTTCATCCAAATGACTTTGGATGGAGGAAACATTGTATGGTAGACAAACTGTTCTACGACATTCTCTTTCAGATCATTTAGTGCTCCAGTCCTGTTTTATAGATTTCCTGGGAGCTTTATTTAGTACTTTCTTTATACACTCTTTTTATATTACTTTATATTTTATAATAATGGAACCAACTGAACTCTACCAACCAATTCAGCAACAAACTTAGGTGCAATAAACCAAACAGCACTATTCAATGGATAAGTCTGCTTTTGAGTAAACCACACTATAACATACAGCGGGATGAGACAAAAAAAGTATACTGCGCGGTTTATGTTTTTTGCGGGATCCTGTTGTATGGATTAGTGTAGTCTACTACGCAATTGCATACCTACAAAAACAGCTACACCAATTGATACCAGACAGACGGAGACCAAAAGGACTTTCTTTTGGCCTCCATCGGGTAATGGAGTCCTATGGACTCCTTTAGGGTGTACGTCGTTTGTCTACCTTGCGTACATGCTAGGCGTAGGACAAATACGTGATGTGCACAGGGCCTAACCTCATATTTTGGGTCTTTTCCTCCTCTCTGCTGGTTTTTGAAAATGTATGTTTTCTTTCGTTTATAGCTATATAGAGTGGGTGGTTGCTTCCTGATGTGTTGTCAGAGCTTTGATGCGTGTTCTGATTTATCATTTGCATCTTCTGCTGCTCCCCTACCTTCGATCATGCATAGGTTGTGGAAGAGCGACTCTCCCTCCCTCTTCTTCTCTCCTTTCCTCCTTGACTCCAGTTACTGTTACAAACTTTTTACTAACTGAATAGGCTTCTGCACCAGATGTGAGGAAGATGCTACTTTCTACTAATAAGATATATTAGAAAGTTTCATATATTCTCATATATACTACTGATTTATGGGGAAAAAAATTATACAATATTGTGTAAAAATCAGAAAGCTGGAGACAGAGAGACTGAAAGTGTTAAACCTTTAAAAAGAAGTCAGAGGAAAATTAAATGTCTAATGAAATGCAGAGGGGTAAGAATAAGTGAGAATACTGGGACTGGGGGAAATGTGTGTAATTGGGTTAATAACAGGTTCAGTTATAGAAAACAGAGAGTGGTTATTAATTGAAGATTATCAGATTGGGTCACATTTACATATTTAGTAATAACCTTGTAGGGGGATTGCACAGTAAAACATTATTTATTGAAGATGATGCTAAACTGTGTAAACTTTCAGAATAGTACAGTATTTTGCTACAAATGGATCTGGATAAGCTAGAGGCTTGGGCAGAGAAGTGGCAAATGAGGCTTAAAGGGAGTCTGTCAGGAGATTTTATGCGATAAAACAGCTGACACCGCCAGCTAGATGTCAGGTAATGAATTAGGAACATATTGTTGAAGATCTTACTGCTTGCATCAGTGTAATACATGCCAACATTGGAAAATACTGTAATAGGAAAGAAGTTGAGGATAATAACAGGACACTGAACTTTAGCAACCAAAGCCAGGCAGCTGCTGCGGAGGCAAATAAGATGAAGCGATGCATCAAAAAGTATAGAATCTCAGGATGGGAACATAGTTTTGCCTTTACACAACTCACTAGTCAGACCACGCATGGAGTATTGTGCAGCAGAGCTGGAGGAGCTTCAGGGGCAGGCCACCAAAGTAATCAATAAACTTTGGTACCCAGAAGGATGTACCAAAAAATGTGGTTATTTATTTTGTGAAAAAGATGACTTAGCAGTTACCTAATCATTATGTGTAAAATTATTTCAAGGGGTAGTACAGGTGTGTCTGATGATCTTTTTATACCCAGGACTATAACTATATCAAGGAACATCCGCTTAGTCTAGTGCAGAAATCTTTTTGGATCTTGTGAGTCACATTAAAAGGAGTGATGGTCACAGGCCACATTCCAAATATGGAGACACGTAGCGGAAGTGAAGAAAGTAGTACAAGTGGTGTTGCATGTTTCAAATTTTACCTACAGAAGAAAATATGTTTTATATTATTCAAATTGGCACAGTTCAAAGGTTAGGATATATCTTCAATATAGTCAATTTGGAAATCTTATTGTAGCCAATGCATATGGTCAGAACTCAGGGATCCTATCGTGAGCCACTGGTTGGGGACTAATTGTCTAGAGGAAAGATTTCCATACCATCACAGAAGGAGTTTCTTTACTGGAGGAGCAGTGACACTATGGAACTCTCTGCCAGATTGCTGGAGATGGGGAGTTGATGAAGAGATTTATTCTGGGTGACATACTTTTTCCAATAAGATGAGGAAAATTTGCAACTGTCTCATGGAGGTTGTTGAACATGGCGGGATAACAGGTTGAGCTAGATGGACATTTACAAAACAAATCTGCAAATTTGTATCTCAAAAAGTCATTCAATTCCATGGGTTTTTGTAGGTGTCATCTTTGTTGTCACGAGAGTGTATCCTTTTCTGTTCTGGTCTGTATTTTGCTCTTATTTATTGATAGTTTTCCTAAATAGTTCACCTTTTAATCCATTTTTTTTCTTTAACTTAGACCACATAATACCATTAAATCGGCCATATGCATAAAAATAGCTGCTGTCCGTTAGTTACAGCATCTCTTCCAATCTCTCCATAAACATGCACGTTCTTCATGGGGAAAGGGAGAAAAGCCAATGCCAGACACTTGGATTGTCATTTCTGATAGTCGGGAAGTCCTCAAACACTATAGATTGTTAGCAGATTCTGCTATTAATATCGCTTGGCAGCTTAAAAATTGATTTCTACAAGAAGGTCAACATGTACTAAAGTGGATATCCACTAGTGATCTTATAGAGGCTCTGTCACCAGATTATAAATTCCCTATCTCCTATATAATCTCATCGGCGCTGTAATGTAGATAACAGCAGTGGTTTTTATTTTGAAAAACGATCATTTTTGAGCACGTTATGAGCAATTTTATATTTATGCTAATTCGTTTCTTAATGCCCAACTGGGCGTGTTTTTACTTTTTACCAACTGGTACAGAGGAGTGTATGACGCTGACCAATCAGTGACCAATCAGTGACTAATCAGCGTCATACACTTCTCATTGTTCCGGCCCATTGTTACAGTGTGATTGTGCAGTGAAAGAAGCTGGTCTGGAACAATGAGAAGTGTATGACGCTGATTGGTCACTGATTGGTCAGCGTCATACACTTCTCTTTACAACGCTCAGCTGGTAAAAAGTAAAAACACGTCCAGTTGGTCATTAAGAAACGAATTAGCATAAATCTTAAATTGCTCATAACTTGCTAAAAAATGATCGTTTTTCAAAATAAAAACCACTGTTGTTATCTACATTACAGCACCGATCAGATTATGTAGGAGATAGGGCCCTTATAATCTGGTGACAGAGCCTCTTTAAATATGTTATATGCCACTAGATTTTGGTATCTGCTTTGTTTGGGCAATCAGCACGAGACAGCTTTAGAGCGGAACAGCGTGATCTTGCGAGATGTGGTTATTCATATCTCTGGAATGGGGGTCTAGGAAAAAAAATAAAACGGTGCTGGAATCAAGGAGACAGTGCTATTCAGGTCAGATAACCAGTTCAACTTATATGACCTACTGACAGGTCCTCTTTAACCCCTTAAGGACACAGCCTGTTTTGGCCTTCAGGACACAGTCATTTTTTTCAAATCTGACATGTTTCACTTTACGTGGTAATAACTTCGGAATGCTTTTACCTATCCAAGCGATTCTGAGATCGTTTTCTCGTGGCACATTGGACTTTATGTTACTGGCAAAATTTGCTCGATACATTAAGTATTTAATTGTGAAAAACACCAAAGTTTAGCAAAAAATTGCAAACGTTTGCATTTTCTAAATTTATATGTATCTGCTTGTAAGACAGATAGTAATACCACACAAAAATGTTGCTAATTACCATCACCCATATGTCTACTTTAGATTGGCATTGTTTTCAGAACATCCTTTTATTTTTCTCTGACATCACAAGGCTTAGAACTTTAGCAGCAATTTCTCACATTTTCAAGAAAATTTCAAAAGGCTATTTTTACAGGGACCAGTTCAGTTGTGAAGTGGATTTTAGGGCCTTATATATTAGAAACCCTCGATAAGTCACCCCATTTTAAAAACGTCACCCCTCAAAGTATTCAAAACAGCATTTAGAAAGTTCCTTAACGCTTTAGATGTTTCACAGGAATTAAGGCAAAGTAGATGTGACATTTTCAAATTTCTTTTTTTTTTGCAGAAATTCATTATTCATCTATTTTTTTGTAACACAGAAAGTTTTACCCGAGAAACGCAACTCAATATCTATTGCCCAGATTCTGCAGTTTTTAGAAATACCTCACATGTGGCCTTAGTGCACTTATTGACTGAAGCACAGGCCTCAGAAACAAAGGAACACCTAGAGGATTTTGGGGCATCCTTTTTATTAGAAAATATTTTAGGCGCCATGTCGGGTCTGAAAGGCTCTTGCGGCACAAACAGTGGAAATCCCCCAAAAGTGACCCCATTTTGGAAACTATACCCCTTGAGGAAATTATCTAGGGGTATAGTGAGCATTTTGACCCCGCAGGTTTTTTGCAGAAATTATTGGAAGTAGGCCGTGAAAATGAAAATCTACATTCTTTCAAAGAAAATGTAGGTTTAGCTAATTTTTTCTAATTTCCACAAGGACTAAAAGGAGAAAATGCAACACTACTTTTGTAAAGCAATTTCTCCCGAGTAAAAAAATACCCCACATGTGGTGATAAAAGGCTGTTTGGACACACGGCAGGGCTTTGAAGGGAAAGAGCGCCATTTGGCTTTTGGAGCTCAAATTTAGCAGGAATGATTTGCGGAGACCACGTCACATTTGCAAAGCCCCTAAGGGACCAAAACAGTGAATTCACCAAAAAAGTGACTCCATTTAGGAAACTACACCCCTTGAAGAATCCATCTAGGGGTGTAGTGAGCATTTTGAACCCACAGGGGTTTCATAGATTTTATTAGAATTGAGCAGTGAAGATAAAAAAAAATCCTTTTTTTCCAATAAGACGTAGCTTTAGCTCAAAATTTTTAATTTTCTCAACAAATAAAGGAATAAAAGAACCCCAAAATTTGTAAAGCAACTTCTCTGGAGTACGGCAATACCCCATTTGTGGTCATAAACTGCTGTTTGGGCACACGGCAAGGATCAGAAGAGAAGAAGCGCCATTTGGCTTTTGGAGCACAGATTTTGCTGGATTGGTTTCTTGACACCATGTCACTTTTGCAAAGCTCCTAAGGTACCAGTACAGTGGAAACTCCCCAAAAGTGACACGATTCACAAAACTACACCCCTTGAGGAATTCATCTAGGGGTGTAGTGAGCATTTTGACCCCACAGATGTTTTATAGATTTTATTAGAATTGGGCAGTGAAAATAAAAAAAATCCTTTTTCTTCAATAAGACGTAGTTTTAGCTGAAAATGTTTCATTTTCTCAACAAATAAATGAAAAAAAGCACCCCAACACTTGTAAAGCAACTTCTCCTGTGTACGGCAATACCACATATGTGGTCATAAACTGATGTTTGGGCACAGAGTAGGGCTCAGAAGGGAAGGAGCACCATTTGGCTTTTGGAGTACAGATTTTGCTGGATTTCTGGGCGCTATGTCGCATTTGCAACGTCCCTGTGGGACCAAAACAGTGAATCCCCCCCAGAAGTGACCCCATTTTGTAAACTACAGCCCTCAAGGTATTCACCATGGGGTGTAGTGTGCATATTAACCCCAAAGGTGATTGGCAGAAATTGGTGTGCACTCGATGTTGCAGAGTGAAAATGGGATTTTTTCCATAGATATGCCAATATGTGGCGTCGAGCTTGTGCCACTGGAGACACACACCCCAAAAATTGTTAAAATGGTTCTCCCGGGTATGCCGATGCCATATATGTGGAAGTAAAGTGCTGTTTGGGCACACTGTAGGGTTCAGAAGGGAGGTAGCGCCATTTGGCTTTTGTTTGAAGTCTTACTGGTGTTTCTGTTTATAATGTGGGGGTACATGTAAGCCGGGCGGAGTATATAAGGGGCATAGTCAGGTGGTATAATAATGGGGTAAAAAAAAAACAATAAAATGATCCATAGATGTGTGTTACGCTGTGACACAATCTTTTCTGCACAGGCCGGTGTCGCACTAATAAATGGTCTTTACTTATTCCCCTTTTGGTCCACACTCAGGATCTTTGCAGTTTGAGGAATTTTGCTGGGAAGTGTTGTCCTGGTATAATACGGGCACCCTTCCAGCAGATATGTTTGGTCCCTCCCCTTCCTGGTTCCCTAATTTTAGGGGCCTTCATAATTCGCCACTTGAAACAGAAGAAACGTTCCCCTCGGGCCGGCACAACTGCATATTTTTATTTCCTGGCTTATTGGAGCCTTAACTAATTTTATTTTTTCATAGACGTAGTGGTATGACGGCTGTTTTTCTTGCGGGACGAGCTGTAGTTTTTATTGGTAACATTTTGGGGTACATGTGACTTTTTGATCACTTGATATCCTTTTTTTTTTGGGAGGCAACGTGACCATAAAACAGCAATTCTGCCATATTTTTTTAATTCTTTTTATACAGCGTTAACCATGCGTTACAAATTGCATGTTACCTTTATTCTGCGGGTCAGTCAGATTCCGGTGATACCTAATTTATAGAACTTTTTATGTTTTACAACTTTTTGCACAATAAAATATCTCTTGTAAAGAGAATGGATTTTTTCTGTCGCCAAGTTGTGAGAGCCATAATGGTTTTATTTTTTTCATCGACGGAGCTGTATGAGGGCTTGTTTTTAGCGAGACGAGTTATAGTTTTTATAGACACCATTTTTGGGTGCATGCGACTTTTTGATCACTTTTTATTTCAATTTTTGGAAGACAAAGTGACCAAAAAATAGCAATTATGTCAGTATTTTTTAGTTTTTTTTTACGGTGTTCACTGTGCGGAATAAATAACATAATATTTTTATAGTTAAGGTCGTTATGGTCGCAGCGATACCAAATATGTATGACTTTATAATTTTTTTCAATAATAAATGACTTGATAAGGGAAAAAGGGCGATTGTGTTTTGTGTTATTATTTGAAACTTTTATTGTATTTTTTACAACTTAAATTTTTACTTTTTTTACACTTTTCTTTAGTCCCACTAGGGGACTTGAATGTCTAACTGTTTGTTTGATGTTCTAATACATTGCACTACCTATGTAGTGCAATGTATTAGAACTGTCAGTTGTTCACTGACAGCAAGCTGATCAGGCTCCGCCTCTGGGCGGGCCTAATCGGCTTCCGAAATGGCAGATAGGAAGCCATTGTTAGGCATCCTGTTGCCATAGTAACAGTCGCCAGCCTTGCCATCGCATGGCAGGGATGCCGATTTCATACAAACCACTTTGATTTAGCGATTGCATTGAATCGCTGCATTGAAGGGGCTAATGCCAGGAATTGGAGCTAGCTCCGGTTCCTGCCGATAGATCGGGGTGTCCGCTGTAACATATAGCGGACACCCACTGCTGATGACGCCGGCTCAGCTTCTGAGCCGGAAGCTGAGCCGGCACCATCTTGCTGATGGTACCGGAAGCCTCCTGGGCCCCGCCGACAACGGGACATAGGAGGATTCCGTTACTGGCAGACCGGGAGGTAAGTATTAGCCCTCCGATCACAGCCTTTGCAGCCACCGGCAACCCAGCGATCACATGCTGCGATCTCTATTGAACGCAGCATGTGAGGGGTTAATCAGTCGGATCGGAGGCTAGCTCCGGTCCTGGCCGATACCTCAGGGTGCCAGCTGTAACATACAGCTGTTACCCGGCGGTGATGTCGCTGGCTCAGCTCCTGAGCCAGCTCCATCTGTTTCACGTATAGTTACGTGGAGTTGCGGGAAAACACCATCTGCCATCACGTAACTGTACGTGAAATGGCGGGAAGGGGTTAAGGGCCTGTTCACATCACCGTGAAAGTGAAACCAAAGCTTTAGTTTCAGTCACGATTGATATCAATGGTGACGGAAACATCGCTAATGGTTTCCGTTCGTCACCATTTTACGATGGAATCAATAGCGGAGTCGACTGCGCTATTGATTCCGTTGGAAAACCGGAAACCTGCCTGAATGGTGATGAACGGAAACCATTTCACTTTTCGTTGCGGGGTTCACCCGACGGAAACCTCAGACCAGGGGTGTAACTAGGAAAGACTTGGCCCCATAGCAAACGTTTGACTGGGGCACCCCCTCCCCTGGGTGTCACACAAACCCCCTTGTAGATAGTGCCTTTTTTTACAGCCCCCGCTGTAGATAACGCCATACAGCCCCCATGTAGATAATGCCATACAGCCCCCTCTGTAGATAACGCCATACAGCCCCCTCTGTAGATAGCGCCATACAACCCCCCCTGTAGATAACGCCATACAGCCCCCCCTGTAGATAACGCCATACATCCCCCCTGTAGATAACGCCATACAGCCCCCTCTGTAGATAACGCCATACAGCCCCCTCTGTAGATAACGCCATACAGCTCCCCTGTAGATAACGCCATACAGCCCCCTCTGTAGAAAACTCCATACAGCCCCCTCTGTAGATAACGCCATACAGCCCCCTCTGTAGATAACGCCATACAGCCCCCTCTGTAGATAACGCCATACAGCCCCCCTGTAGATAACGCCATACAGCCCCCTCTGTAGAAAACTCCATACAGCCCCCTCTGTAGATAACGCCATAGAGGCCCCACTGTAGAGAACAGATATCTACAAAGGGGGCTGTATGGCGTTATCTACAGGGGGGGCTGTATGGCATTATCTACAGAGGGATGTATGGTGCTATCTACAGGGGGGCTGTATGGCGTTATCTACAGAGGGGGCTGTATGGCGTTATCTACAGAGGGGGCTGTATGGCGTTCTCTACAGTGGGGGCTGTATGACGTTATCTACAGAGGGGGCTGTATGGCATTACCTACAGGGGGGGCTGTATAGCGTTACCTACAGGAGGGCTGTATGGCATTACCTACAGGGGGGGCTGTATAGCGTTACCTACAGGAGGGCTGTATGGCGTTACCTACCGTGGGGGCTGTATGGCGTTATCTACAGGGGGCTGTATGTCATACAGCCCCCCTGTAGAGAACGCCATACAGCCCCCCCTATAGGTAACGCCATACAGCCCCCCCTGTAGGTAACGCTATACAGCCCCCACTGTAGGTAACGCTATACAGCCCCCCCTGTAGGTAATGCTATACAGCCCCCCTGTAGGTAACGCCATGCAGCCCCAACCCCCCAAAAACATCCGACCTACAGTGTGTCCTACAAAAGACATGTATCCCCTATCCACAGGATAGGGGATACATGTGTGATCGCTGGCAGCGATAGGGAGAACGGGGGACCGAAAGTCCCCCGAAGTTCTCCATGATTAACCTCTGACTTGCGGCGTCTGCGCAGCTCAATAAAAATGAAAGGAGCGCTGGTCACGCATGCGCACAAGCACGACCGGCGCTCCATTCATTTCTACGGAGCTGCCGACACAGACCTCGGAAGTGCGAGGTTTGTGATGGAGAACTTCAGGGGACTTTCAGTCCCCCGTTCTCCCTATCAATGCCAGCGATCACACATGTATCCCCTATCCTGTGGATAGGGGATACATGTCTTTTGTTTAATGACAGAGCGGGGAGATACCTCCCTGCTCTGCCGTAGTGTTCAGTGGCGTCGCGCTGTAGCAGCCATAGCGGCTGCTAGCAAAGCCTCCGGCCATGGTGGGGGCCCGTGCCGGCGGGCGACACGGCCCCCTCATGCCACGGGCCCCGTAGCAGCCACTACGGCTGCTACGGCGGTAGTTACGCCACTGCCTCAGACGGAACCCCGGAACGGAAAGCGAACGGTGATGTGAACAGGCCCTAACTTGTATAAGTATATAAATAACCGTACAAAAAATATGGTGAAAAGCTGTCCCTAAACAAACGGTTCAATCTCCATAGGATACAAGCCTTGTTTACTGTAAGTGCTGTGAATCCGTAGAATAGACATTCAGAATCTGGTTTTATACAGAACAGTTGATTGCTACAAGAAAAGCTCAGATGATTTCTAAGAACAAAATAATATCAGTACCTATGTAAATGTAAAGAGTTCTTGTTTAAATGTTGATCTAATCTGATCATTACATGGAACCAGAATTGACATTTTCCCTGTTTTTTATTATTATCATTAATTTTATTATTAATTATTATTATTATTGTAGTTGTTATTGTAGTTGTTATTAATTTCATTAGCAATATACACTTTTGTTTTCTTTAAATGCATTTTATTTGGAAGTGTACATATGAGATACAAATATAAAACACATTAAGGCAGGCAAGAAATATCGAAAGCATTTGAAATACTTCAAGCACTTAAATGTACAGGGGGTTTCTTAAAAAATAAAGGAAGTTGGAAATATGCATACAAATATTTGCACGTTAAATATTTTCATATTTATAGAAATAAAATATTGAATTATTCTAAAAATTAAAAGGGATAACTTGCCATACAGACAGTAAAATGCTATTATACAGTATATGTATGTAGGCTAAGTCCACAGATGCTAATTAATTTCAGAATATATCGGTTTAGGGGAGCCCTATATCTGTGACATAATAAATTATATAATTCTGGCTGCAGGCAGCCACCACTAGGGTGAGCTCACTGCATATGTATTTATACAACTAGTATTGAACTCCATTGGAGGTGTATAAATCTGTATGCACCAAGCTCCCCCTAGTGACGACTGCAGGTAGTTTCAAGGAAAGTAGGGAAATCAGGTCAGTGCTGTGCCCTCTCCCACCATGTGCCCCCTAGCAGTCATGTGCTTTGCCTCTGTACACCACTGAGCTATCCCTACATGCTGTCAGTTGGCCGGTCTATCATGTTTCTAATACAATGCTGAACAAACAATGAATGTATTGCTCAAAAAGAGTCTGAAAGCTCCACCCCATAGACTTGTTCAGAAAATAAAAAATGCTAATGCCTTTTTCAAAGACACACTACAACTATCCAGGAAAAATTCAGTAGAACTGCATATTAATACTTGCTAGTGTTTTGACACAATGGGCAGCCTTGTTTTAGTAAAATAAGCTGTTCTAGACAATCCAACTCCAATTGCTTTTAGGGAAGATCATGACAGTACCGCATGAAGAAACCGCAATTACCGATTTAAATTTAGGTTTTATTTTCACCTGTGTTTTAACCCAATGAAGCCAAAAGGGAAAAATACCACAAAGAAATGTAGTTTAAAAAAGGGTTATAAAGTGTTATGTTATATAAAAGAATGAAGCAAGCCCTAATAAACAATCGCATATTGATGGCCTATCCTGAGGATCATTCAATATCTCAGCTTAGGGAAGTCATCAGAATGTATTATGAATATAATTATAATGCCTTTTCTTCCATTAATATGAAGCTCTACCTTTGGAGTAATTATAAGGTAAAAAATTCACACTTAGCAGCTCCCCAATATAACACTGTTCATGGTATTGCTCACTTCAGCCACTTGTGTGTTCCAATAAAAACCTACAGGGCTACATGTAATTAAAAATTACCAGTGCTGTGGATTATTAAGAAGTAAAGAATGTGATAAAATGAACATAAAATTATAATAATAAAGTTAGAATTTATTTTTAAAATGATAATCAAATTATTACAGACACCTGCTATTCGTGTAATTATTCTTTATTGTGGCTCCAAAGGGTGTCCTTAACCCAACTACATTATGTTATTAATATTCCTTTTAATATTCCTTGATGACTTTCTGATATGATGGAATAAAACACTGTCATGCCTTCTGATTATAATAAAGATGCAAAGATTGTTCACTCAGTATTATCTTTTTATTTCATTGCTATGCATTTATCCTGTAAATTTGTGGAAGATAGGAAAGTATTACAAAATTAAATGATGTTTTATATGCATAAGACAAGCACCTCTGCCCCCTGACAGACTAAACAGAAAGATAGTCACCCAACCCCTGCACTGAAGCATAAACTTTTAGGTGAGTCATTTTTACTTTTTGTAATAGGACAGAGTGAAGACGATGGAGAGGGGGAGGGGGTCGGGTGGTCAGGGAAAAGCAACACATGTAAGCATCCATCACATGACTGGAATACCCGCTTAACTCCTGCGAGATGAGTTTTTCTAAAAAGCTGGAAGTTTGACAAACAATATCCTCATTTCCATAGAGAATCTTAACATTAACAGTATGTTTAGCAAATATAGAATATATTCCAAGAAGTTAAGATCAGCTATAAAACAGCATCTTTCTGCCATATAAAACTGATTTTCTAAATGTATTTTTAAAAATGCTAATTGATTCATGAAAAGATAAAAGGCAAAATACTGTACGAGAAATAGTAACATTAATGAAGACAAACTATTACAGAGCTCCTATTGGGCGAGTCGGACCCACTTCCAGAGCTGCTCTTCTTGTTTTTCTGTGCCAAAGATGTTCCAAATCGCAGGGTTTCATAGACAGGATCTACTTTGTTCCCACAAGCTGTAAAACACAAGATATTTTTATGTTTCATAAAGATGTTTTCATGGGTTGACCTCTAACACAACATATTTAATTGCGAAAAAAAAAACAAAACAAAAAAAACAACAACCATATAATGCAGTTGTGCCTTCTCTGTGGCCACCGCCAGTTATTTTGATTGAATCGTATGTATTAATAGGACTAAGTAATGCATCATGTCATCAGATTGAATTCCACAGAGTTAAACAAAATCCATTAAGGAAACCAGATAGGTGCCGGATTCAGGGACACAGCTAAAGGCTCATGGGCCCTGTTGCAAGAATTCAGCTTGAGCCCACTTACCCATCCCCAACACCACCAGACCCCTGCACACGCCTATGCCCAGCCGCCTTGCCCGAGAGTCCTTATGGATGCCCCCACAGTATAATGCCCCCCAATAGCTGCCTACACAGTATAATGCCCCATACAGTATAATGCCCCATAGCTGTCCCCCACACAGTACAATGTTCCCCATAGCTGCCCCAAACACAGTACAATGCCCCCCATAGCTGCCCCCATAGTATAATGCCCCCCATAGCTGCCCCCACAGATTAATGCCCCCCATAGCTGCCCCACACAGTATAATGCCCCATAGCTGCTCCACGCAGTATAATGCCCCCCCATAGCTGCCACCACAGTGATGCCCTACATAGCTGCCCCCACAGTATGTTGCCACCCATAGCTGCCCCTATATTGTATAATGCCCCCAATACAGTATAATGCACCCTATACAATATAATGCCCTCCATACAGTAAAATGCCCCCCCATAGCTGCCTATAACAGTATAATGCCCCCATACAGTATAATACCCCCATACAGTATAACGCTCCCTCAGCAGCCACCATATTAGCCCCCCTCCCATACCAAGTATAATTACTTACCTATTCCCGTTCCCACGACAGGTGGAGGAGATCTGTCTCCTCCTCTGCACTGTGCTGTGAGTGACTCGGTGCAGCAGACAGGCGTGATGACGGTACTATATCGTGCTTGCCTGCGCCGAGCCGCTCACGGAACAGTGAATGCTGGAGCAAGGCTCCAGTTGAAGGCGAGACCAGTGCGGTCAGCGCTGTGTGGCAACGGAGGCCCTAAAAGGTCATGGAAAAGCATATTAAACTCACTTGCAAGGGTAAACTACAGTACATTCAGGAAGAAAGCTCAAAATAAAATGTAAAGACACTATCTGCTGCTATTACTTACAACATGTATTCATGAAAAAACAGGTCATGACTAACCAACATGCTCGGTTTCTATGAGTAAGTGCAAATCTGGATGTTGGTCATGTGGCTGATATGATATATCTGGATTTTGCAAAAGTATTTGGTTCTGTACCACACAACAGCCTGGTTCTAAAGCTATAGAGGCAGGGACTGGTGGACCATATACTGTATGCATATGGGTAAAGAATTGATTTTGGGACAGAACAGAAAGTGTTGTTCTAAATGGTACTTACTCAAATCAAGCTGAAGGTAGCAGTGGGGTACCACGTGGGGTACCACTGTGTTAGGCCCAAATATTTTTCATCTCTTTATTAACCCCTTCCCGCAAATGGGCGTTACTGTACGTCCTTTTTAGTGGCTCGTTCCCGCAAATGGGCGTACAGTAACGCCCTGAGGATGAAGCAGGCACAGGAGCTGTGCGCGCTTCATCCTCAGCGGGTGTCGACTGTAATATACAGCTGACATCCCGCTGCAACGGCGGCTATCACTGTTATGTCCGATCGCCGCCATTTAACCCCTCAAATGCCGCTGTCAATAGCGACAGCGGCATTTAAGTGATTGATACAGAGGGAGGGGGCTCCCTCTGTACCCCGTTGGCCCCCCGCGAAAAATCGCGGGGTTCTGATGGTTGCAATGGCAACCAGGAAGCCTAGCAATGGCTTCCTGGTTGCCAGGCACGGGAGCCTATTAGGTCTTGCCCGAGGCAGGACGTAATAGGCTCAACTGTCAGTTATAAAATGACAGTTATAATACACTGCACTACACAAGTAGTGCAGTGTATTGTACAGGGGATCAGAAGATCAGATCTTCCAGTCCCCTAGTATGTGTAAAATAAAAAGTAAAAAAAAAGGTTCAAAAAAGTTTTAGATAAATAAATAAATAAAAGTTTTACGTAATAAAAACAATAATCGTCTTGTTTCCCTGATCGAGCCCTTTATAATTAGAAAAAAATGGAAAAAAAGACAAAAACTAAACATAATAGGTATCGCCGCGTTCGTATCGGCGTGACCTATAAAAATATAATATTATTTATCCCGCACGGTGAACACCGTAAAAAAAAAATACAATAAAAAACAATGCCAGAATTTCCTTTTTTGGTCACGTTGTTTCCAATAAAATGGAATAAAAAGTGATCAAAAAGTCGCATGTACCCAAACATGGTACCAATAAAAACTACAGTGTGTCACGCAAAAAACAAGCCCTAACACAGCTCCGTCAACATAAAAATACAGAACTTATGGCTCTCAGGAGATGGTGACACTAAAACATTTTATTTATAAAAAGGGTTTTTATTGTGTAAAAGTAGTAAAACATATAAAAACTATATAAATTTGGTATTGCCACAATCGTATCAAACCGCAGAATAAAGCAAACATGTTGTTTATACTGCACAGAGAACGCCGTTAAAAATTGATTAAAAAAAACAGCGAGAGAATTTCTGTTTTTTGGTCTCCTCACTCCCCAAAAAATTGAATAAAAACTGATCACATTATCACATTTACCCCAAAATGATACTAATAAAAACGACAGCTCATCCCATGAAAATCAAGCGCTCACACAGCTCGTCAACGGAAAAATAAAAAGTTATGACTCTTGGAACGCAATAATGCAAAACGACGGCCCAGACTAATTTATGTGTGCAGCAGTTCTTCACCTAAAACCCCACGTCATCATTTGCAGCCCCCATTGGTAGACCCTGTAAATGCAGCGGAAACTATGACATTTTGGAGTCTGTGCTACATGTGGGGCTAGTGAAGTCAAAGATTAGACAATGCTGGAGTGCGGATATTTTGTACAATACCACGGACACCCTTTAGAAGTGCGACTCCTACACCCAAAAATCCAGCCTGTGCATGAAGGATTGGTTCAAAGCGTACGTCACTATCCATGGATAATTTTATTATTCATTTACCCCATTATTACATCATTATGACCTGTTGCACTCCGCCCAGCTTACATATACCCTGATGTACTCCGCCCAGCTTACATATACCCGGATGTACTCCGCACAGTTTACATATATCCTGATACACTCTGCCCAGCTTACATATACCCTGATGTACTCCGCCCAGTTTACATATACCCTGATGTACTCCGCCCAGTTTACATATATCCTGATGCACTCCGCCCAGCTTACATATATCCTGATGCACTCCGCCGAGCTTACATATATCCTGATGCACTCCGCCCAGCTTACATATGCCCCCATATTATAAGCTGAAACATCAGTAAAACACTAAACAAAACTACTACCAAGCAAAATCTGCGCTCCAAAAGCCAAATGGCGGTCCTTCTGGGCCTGGCAGTGTGCCCAAACAGCAGTTTATGACCACATATGGGGTATTACTGTACTCTGGAGAACCGCTTAACAATAATTTATGGGGTGTGTGTCTACGGTGGTACAAGCTGGGCACAACACATTGGGCACTGAAATAGCATATATGTGGAAAATGGCAATTTTAAATCTGCAACATCCACTGTGCACTAATTTCTACAAAACCTTTGGGGTTAAAATTCTCACTACAATTCTAGATGAATTCCTTGAGGGGTGTAGTTTCCCAAATGGGGTCACTTCTCGGGGGTTTTCACTGTACTGGTACCTCAGCGCAATGCAACATGGAGTCACTCCAAAAACGAAATTGCGCTTTTTCCCTTTAGACTCTTGCTGTGTGTCCAAATAGCAGTTTACAACCACATATGGGGTACTTCCCTATTCAGGAGAAATTTTGTCACACATTTTGGGGTGTCTTTTCTCCTGTATTGCTTGTGTAAATGAAAAATTATGTGCTAAATCTATAGGCTATTGGAAAAAAAAAATGTTTCATTTTCACGGCCCAATTCTAATAAAATCTGTAAAACACCTGAGGGATCAAAATGCTCACTACACCTCTAATTTAATTCTTTGAGGGGTATAGTCTCCAAAATGGAATCACACCTGGGGAATTTCTACTATACTGCTACTTCATGGGCTCTGCAAATGCGACATGGCCCCCAGAAACCAATTCAGCAAAATCTGAGCTGCAAAATCCAAATGGTGCTCAGTCCCCTCTGAGCCCTGCCGTGGGTCCAAACAGCAGTTTATTACCACATATGGGGTATTGCCGTAATCAGGAGAAATTGCTTTACAAATGTTGATGTGCTTTTTCTCCTTTATTCCTTATAAAAATTAGAAAATTCTATGTTTTTTCAGAAAAAAAGTCTATTTTCATCTTCACAGACTAATTCTAATAAATTCAGCAAAAAACCTGTGGGGTCAAAATGCCCACTATACCACTAGAAAAATTCCTTGAGGGGCATAGTTTCCAAAATTGAGTCACTTTTGTGGGGTTTCCCCTGTTTAGGTCCCTCCAGGGCGTTGCAAACACGACACGGCACCGAAAAATATTCCAGTAAAATCAGTGCTCCAAAATCCAAATGGCGCTCCTTCCCTTCTGAGCACTGCCGTGGGTCCAAGCAGCAGTTTATTACCACATGTGGGGTATTTCCGTAATCGTGAGAAATTGCTTTAAAATTGTTGGGGTGCTTTTTCTCCTTTATTCCTTGCAAAAATTAGAAAATTATACGTTTTTCCACAATAAAAGTAGATTTTCATTTTCACAGACTAATTCGAATAAATTTAGCAGAAAACATGTGGGGTCAAAATGCTAACTATACCCCTAGATAAATTCCCTGAGTGGTGTAGTTTCAAAAATGGGGTCACTTTTGGGGGTTTCCACTGTTTTGGCACCACAAGACCTCTTCAAACCTGACATGGTGCCTAAAATATATTCTAAAAAATGGAGGCCCCAAAATCCTCTAGGTGCTCTTTTGCTTCTGAGGCCGGTGTTTCAGTCCATTAGCACACTAGGGCCACATGTGGGATATTTCTAAAAACTGCAGAATCTGGGCAATAAATATTGTGTTGCATTTCTCTGGTAAAACCTTCTGTGTTACAGAAAAAAATGTATTACAAATGAATTTTGTAAAAAAAAATGAAATTTGTAAATTTCACCTCTACTTTCCTTCAATTCCTGTGAAACGCCTAAAGGGTTGAAACACTTTCTGAATGCTGTTTTGAATACTTTGAGGGGTGCAGTTTTCAAAATGGGGTGTTTTATGGGGGTTTGTAATATATAAGGCCCTCAAAACCACTTCAGAACTGAACTCGTCCCTGAAAAAAATAGCCTTTTGAAATGTTCTTAAAAATATGAGAAATTGCTGCTCAAGTTCTAAGTCTTGTAACGTTGTAGAAAAATAAAAGGATGTTCAAAAAACTATGCAAACATAAAGTAGACATATGGGAAATGTTAATTTGTAACTATTTTGTGTGGTATTACTATCTGTTTTACAAGCAGATACATTTAAAATTAGAAAAATCATAATCAAATCCCTATCCCTATATGGACAGTGACGTCAAGGGGTTACAAGTGGAGCGGAATCCCCGGCCAGAGCTTAGAGAAAGCCCCTGACATCTCTGTCCATATATGGGATTCCACTCCTACAGGGAGCAAAAGTGGCGCTATCTACAGGGGGGTGCTATCTACAAGGGGGGTGCTATCTACAGGGGGTGGCGCTATCTACATGAGCACTGTGGCACTACGTGGGCACTTTGTATGTGGGCACTGTGGTACTATGTGGGCACTGTGGCTCTTTCTACAATGGGCACTGGCACTTATATGTGGACACTATGGCACTATGTTACTTTATATGTGGGCACTGTGGTACCATGTGGGCACTGTGGCACTATCTATATTTGGCACTGTGGCACAATGTGGGCACTAACACTTTATATGTGGGCACTGTGGCACTTTATATGTGTGCACTGTAGCACTATCTACAGCGGCCACTGTTGTACTATCTACAGGGACATTGCAGCACTATCTACATGGGCATTGTGGTGTTTTCAGGGGGTTAGGACGAAAAAAAACCCTGACAAATGAAATCCCTCTTTTTTTTAACGGCCATGAAAAACGAATGGTAAACGGATGATAAACAGCCATTAAAAACGGACAGACAGACTGAAAATGGATAAAAATTTGGAGACACACTGATGCAAAATGGCCATGAAAAACTGACATTTGATGAGTTTTAATTGCCATTTTTCCACAGTCTTGTGAATGTAGCGTTAGTTTCTAGGTCTTGTGAAATCCACATTATACTATTGTTCAGTGATGAAAACAAGTTCCAGATTATGAGACTTTTTGGATAATGCCACATTGAAGGAAATTCATTATATTATAAAGATGCCTCAATGTGCAATTATCTTTCAGTTTGAAGTTATGTAGAACGATCTTCTTTATTGAAGTGTAAGTCATTGCTTTCCTTTTGAAACTAATAAACTTTAGGTACTGAATAAAGAAGTGTAAAATAGTTTCTGCATTATCCTGCTATTGTACTGTATGGACTGAAGCTGAGAACAGTCTTTCTGTGTTGATAGATTGCTATTTCTACGCTGCAAACAGTGGATACTACTATGTTATCACTAGGAAAAGTGGTTTTCTTGTTGTGGCCTCCAAGGTACAGAAGTAGAAAGCCAATGCTGATAGACATCAAATTATAAATGTGCACTCAGTCATGCTTTTCCTATAGGAAAGGCATGACCAAATAGCATAATTATCTAGTGTGAGGAAATAGCTTGACGGACTAAAGAGTTGTCATACTTTAAACTTGCCCGAAATATTTAGCTGAGCTACCAAAGAATACATTTTCCTTATAAAGGTTTCCCTGCTACACTCTGCCAAGATCTGTTTGTCCTGGGTAAATTTTAATTTGTTTGTGCGTGGCTTCTCCTCAGTCAACAAGGTCCCTAATTGTGCGTTTGCGACTTTAATGTATTTTTAATTAAAGACAATCTCTACCTAATATGCATTATTAATGCACATTAGATGGTATGGTAGATGTTGGTGTTCAGGAAGTTGTAACTATATTCGGACATTTTAGATGCTATGGGGAACTGTCTTGTCACTCAGTTACCTCCATGCACTTCCCTGCTTCCCTATCTCCTCTTTACGTCTATCAGTCTTGTGTGTTATACCATAGTTACACCCTTGCGTTTTCTGAGTAGACTTATATTAGTACAAAAGGGAAAGGCATAACTTTCAACATTGAAGTGGTACAGCAAAGGTTCATTGTACAAATGATTCACTTTATATTCTTCATTAGATGTTCATGTGCCCATTACCTCACTTAATATAAGAATTTATAAGTTCCATAAAGGAAATACATCATTATATAATGTACAGTTTAAAGAGGCTCTGTCACCAGATTTTGCAAACCCTATCTGCTATTGCAGCAGATAGGCGCTGCAATGTAGATTACAGTAACGTTTTTATTTTTAAAAAACGAGCATTTTTGGCCAAGTTATGAGCATTTTTGTAGTTATGCAAATGAGGCTTGCAAAAGTCCTAGTGGGTGTGTTTAAAAGTAAAAGTCCAACTGGGCGTGTATTATGTGCGTACATCGGGGCGTTTTTAATACTTTTACTAGCTGGGCGTTCTGATGAGAAGTATCATCCACTTCTCTTCAGAACGCCCAGCTTCTGGCAGTGCAGACACAGCGTGTTCTAGAGAGATCACACTGTGTCGTCACTCACAGGTCCTGCATCGTGTCAGACGAGCGAGGACACCGGCACCAGAGGCTACAGTTGATTCTGCAGCAGCATCAGCGTTTGCAGGTAAGTCGATGTAGCTACTTACCTGCAAACGCTGATGCTGCTGCAGAATCAACTGTAGCCTCTGGTGCCGATGTGGCCGACACGATGCAGGACCTGTGAGTGACGTCACAGATCTGCACTGTCAGAAGCTGGGCGTTCTGAAGAGAAGTGGATGATACTTCTCTTCAGAGCGCCCAGCTAGTAAAAGTATTAAAAACGCCCCGATGTACGCACATAATACACGCCCACTTGGACTTTTACTTTTAAACACACCCACTTGGACTTTTACAAGCCTCATTTGCATACTTACAAAAATGCTCATAACTTGGCCAAAAATGCTCGTTTTTTAAAAATAAAAACGTTACTCTTATCTACATTGCAGCGCCTATCTGCTGCAATAGCAGATAGGGGTTGCAAAATCTGGTGACAGAGCCTCTTTAAGTATTATTATTTAGTTAGGAACTAGAAAAATACATTTTGGGCAATATGATATATTTGTTATAACAAATCTATTGATTAGTTGCAAAAAAAAAAAAGTAATTTCAAGAGGAGAGAGGGACAAACAGATATGGGTCCATAGTAGAGACTGTTTCTCTAAAAGAAAGTACTTGCGAGGTATGAAGTAGAAATACCCACATAACAGACCAACTGGGGGCTAGGAATGGAAACTCCTTCTCTTAGATTTTCCATTAATTTTAATGAAGTTCCCTAGTCCACATATTGGCTGATTTTGTGTCCTTATTTTCTTTTGCAGCAGTTTTTTTCCACTTATTTTGCACCAATTTTAAGAAATTGCGTGCAGCATTTGATACATTTTTTGCTAAATAAGTGGAAAGAAACTGCTGCAAAAGAAAATAAGAATGACACCAAATCAGCCAATTGATAAATGTGGGCTAGTGAACGTCTGCTGCTTACACTTTATTCCAGCCTTCTGGTGGAATGCACATTTAAAAAATAGAAAAAAATAAAGTATGTGTGTTACAAAAAATATTGAAAAAATAATTGCCAGTATATGATAATCCTATTTTATCGTATGAGTACAGTCATAAGCAAAAATATAAAATACACAACATTTTTAGCAAAGAAAATAAAATAGAAATTTGTCAAGAATACTCACCAATAGGCATTACTTCTTTAATGCATCCAAACTGCTCATGAATAAGAAGCGGTGAGCTATAGTAGCGTCGAAAACCTTTTGGCTAAATACAGCCATTGACAGCAGAAACACAAAAGAAAGGAAAATGAAACACAAAGGAATGGTTACTTTTAGCCAAAATGAAACTAAAACAAAATAAAGTTGGAAAAGATTTAAAAAGATTTACTATTAGTATTAACTTAGGCCCCCTTAACATTACATGTTTTCCTTCCATCGGAGGTATATGTCGGGACTCCCAACACATACTGTACAGTGGGATACAATCCCAGGACCCCCTGGGCAGAGTGCTACTTTAAGAAGCACTGTGCCTGGCGAAGCTCCTGACGTCACTGTCCATATATGGACAGTGATGTCAGGAGCTTTACAATGATGGATTCCCTGGTCTGAGCATTGGAAAGAATTCTGTTTGGGGACATTGGCCCTGGGAAAGCTAAAGACGTCACTGTCCATGTATGGACAGTGACATCAGCAGCTTCCCCAGGGCCTGACTCCTAGGGCAAAGAGCTAACTGATGCTCTTTTCGGAGACTCCGTCGCTGGCCAAGCTCCCTGAAATACATGTTTAAAGTATACATGTGACTGATTCCATACAGTGGTAGCCAGCATCCATAAGCTTCCATATTAAAAAAACGTATACCGTGTGGTGGAGTCCCTCAGGATAAAATAGTGTAGTTTACTATGCTATTCCATCCTTCAAACAAAAGGTATTCTGACATACACCAGTTCGACGGAAGCCAAAAGGGCTATGGTATGCCATGGAAACATTTAGCGTCTTTGTCGGGAGCGAAACGTAGGGCCAAAACTTAATGTAAGCTAGGTCTTATACAGGAGCACTTGGCACTATTTTTTCCTATTTCTGGTGGCCATAAAGTGTTTGTATTATATTTCACTACATCTGTATCAATGTTGGATGATGAAATGAGCAGTGTTATACTAATAAAGGGGTTGTCTGGGCATGGGGCAGTTTTCATACTGATGACCTGTCCACAGGATAGGTCATCAGTATAGAATCGGTGGAGTTCCGACACCTGGACCTCGCACTGATCACATGTTCATGGATGCCACCGCGCAGCAGAAGTTATGCAGTGGTCAGTGCCAGAAGCAGATGGCTCCGATCACTGTATAAACGGCCATGCTGCAGTACTGCAGCTCTGCTCCTATTCACTATCCTGTGGATTGGTCATCTATATGAAAAACAGCCCCATGCCCAGTAAACCCCTTTAATGGGCTTATGCAAGATTTGAATAAAGGATCTGCTTTTTTTCTTCTTTTTTTCTTAGAAACTCTGGTTTGTGTCTGTTATGGGAGCTCAGCTTCATTCAAGTGAAAAGGGCTGATCTTCAATACCAGACACTGCCCACGTGCAAAAGTGGCGCTATTTCTGGATTTAAAAACAGATTTCATAAAACATAAGCATAGAGATATTTTTCCCTATGTACTGTAAGACATTTTGCATCTCATTTTTATAATCGTTTCCCTTTTAACCTGATTAGTCCCACAGCCGAGCTGAGATTTATATGCTGGTTACAATGTTTCCATGAAAGATAAGGATAATTTAGGATATTTTATGTTTCACAAAGACAGAATCCAAATCAGGGTACATTTGTTGACTTACCAGTTTTCCCATGCAGCGTTGTGAGCCAATTGTTTCTGTACATTTGTGATGGATGCTCATTTTGCAGGCTTTGCATCGCAGGCCATGTTTTGTGTTAGTTCCTGTCAACAAACACAGATTTTAATTAACCTGAATCAATAGTTCCCATGAATCTGACAAGTGAACTCTCTGAAAACCTGATACACTCAATATGGTTTATTTTTAAAGCAGATACTGTATATGTAACCTCTTGCTGTTTTTGACAAGTTTCGTTGTACAAGTTCTTCTACATCAGCGATGTACTGTAGTGTGTCCATAAAATGTAAAAAAATATTTGATAGCAGAAAAAACCCGACAGTAAAAAAAACTTCCATGGTGCTCCCATGTAAACACTTCCCTGGTTCCCCAGCTGACCTCCGTACAGCTGCCCCCCTGTAACGATTTGTCCTTAGATGTGGCTACTGCAGGCTGTGATTGGCTGCAGTCGGCACATTTGAGGAAACGCTGTACACTGCTGCTGATTTTCTGCCCGCAAAACCAATTCTGCTGTGTGTGAACACAGCCTTAGGGCATGCCCAGACGTGGCAGAATTCTTCATCAACTGACCGCATCAATGCCGCACAGAATCTGCGTTGCAGATTCTGTTGCGGATCTGCCCAAAATGGGCATGAAATTGATGCGGACTAGCCGTTGCGTATTGAGGTGAAAGTACTTCCCTTCTCTCTATCAGTGCAGGATAGAGAGAAGGGACAGACCTTTCCCTAGTGAAAGTAAAAGAATTTCATACTTACCGGCCGTTGTATTGGTGACGCATCCCTCTTTCGGCATCCAACCCGACCTCCCTGGATGACGCGGCAGTCCATCTGACCGCTGCAGCCTGTGATTGGCCTGTGATTGGCTGCAGCCGTCACTTAGACTGAAACGTCATCCTGGGAAGACGGACTGGAGGAAGAAGCAGGGAGTTCTCAGTAAGTAGGAACTTCTATTTTTTTTACAGGTTGATGTATATTGTGATTGGAAGTCACTGTCCAGGGTGCTGAAACAGTTACTGCCGATCGCTTAACTCTTTCAGCACCATGGACAGTGACTATTTACAGACGTTGCCTAGCAACGCTCCCGTAATAACGGGTGCACACACGTAGTCACCCATAATTATGGGTGCACACACGTAGTCACCCGTAATTACGGGAGCCCCATTGACTTCCTCAGTCTGGCTGTAGACCTAGAAATACATAGGTCCAGCCAGAATGAAGAAATGCCATGTTAAAAAACCAATACGCTCCGCAGCACACATAACATCTACATAACATCTGCGGACTTCATTGCGGAATTTTGAATCTCCATTGAAGTCAATGGAGAAATTCCGCATTGAGTCCTCAACCAGTCCGCCACACGTCCGCAACAACCATTGTATGCTGTAGACACCAAATTCTGCACCGCAGCCTATGCTCCGCAGCGAAATTGTCCGCAACGTGCAAACGAACCCTACTAAAAAGCTGTGGAAGGCAATGGAGAAACGGGTCCGCTGCGGATTTCCGCTGCGGAGTGTCCGCAGCGGAATTCCAGAGCAATTCCGCCACGTCTGGCCATGCCCTTAAAGGGAATTTGTCGCTAGAATTATTATTATATATTTTTTTTCAGTTAAACAGTTAGTATCTAATTGATTACACATTGTTTTAATTTTTTTAATTTTTTAAGAGAAGTAAAAGTAAGAAAAAAGTAAAAAGTACAACACAAATAAATAAAATGTATTTTAATGTCATACTAAAAGCAATATTATATCAAAAAAAAATTCGTGACACTTTCCCATTAAGTTCACACCACACTTGTGCCCTATATCAGACATATACTGCAAAAAAAAAAAAAAGATACAACTGTATACCCACTGACTTGTCAAATAAAGGCATACAGTTGGTATCCATTTGACAAATCCATTGTTTTCTTTTGAAGGGGAAGTGAAGTTCTTCTTTCTTTAAACAGATCTAAATAAATACTATGCATATATATGCAAACTTATACCCATACATTTTTGCCATTTTAAAAATATATACTTTAACATATACTTTTTTGAGGTTTCCTGTTGTCCCAGAAAGTGTAGCAGCCTACACTTGTTAGTACTGTCAAAAATGGCAAATAATTCCAGATGAATGCCAAAAGTCTATTTGCCCTATAGAAGACTATGGATTCTGTGAAGTGTTTACGTTTGGATACTTTTTTTTTTTTTTTACTGCCAACTGTATTTTCACCAATATTCTGATCATGTAAAAAGTCACTTTAAACAATGACTGAATTGGGGCTGTGTTGAAGATGGATACTGAAAATGTAAGTTCTAGAACAAGATTAAGGGCAGGCTCAGAAGAATGGAAGAATTTTTCCGCTGCAAATGTTGCTGCAGATTCGCGGCAATTACGCAACGAATCTGCAGCAGCATTTGCATATTTGACAGATTATCCAGACGTTGCGGATATCACAGTGGACTTTCAGCAGATTTCAGTTTTTGCATTGCAAAGGCTGAAATCCGCAGTGAAATTCCGCTTCTTCTCCGCAACATAATGAGCATGCTGCGGAGTGAAAATTCTGCACCACAGCCTAAATTCCGCACAGTTATTTGACGCAACGTCTGAACTAAGTTACCTATAAATGTATAGAAACCATGCTGCAAATTTCCCCTGCGGGCTGTCCGCAGCGGAATTTAACAGCAATTCCCCTTCGTCTGAATGTGCCCTAAAGGGGTTGTCCGGGCATAGGGCAGTTTTTCATACTGATGACCTAACCACAGGAAAGGTCATTAGTATACAATCGGTGGGGTTCGACACCTTGACCTGCACCGGATGTTATGCAATGTTCGGTCCTGGAAGAAGATTGCTCTGACCACTGTATAGCAGCTGTGTTGGGTCACTGCAGCTTTGCCCCCATTTACTTGAATAAGGGCTGCAGTACTTACTGCTTGTAAGTGAATGAAAAAATTATTTTTAAGCTCTGTTCACAACTGCATTGAAGGCTCCATTAACCCCTTAGTGACCAGCCCATTTTAGGTCTTAATGACCAAGCTATTTTATTCGTTTCTCTATAGTCGCATTCAAAGAGCTATAACCTTTTTATTTTTTCGTCTACATAGCTGTATGAGGACTTGTTTTTTGCAGGAATAGTTGTGCTTTTTAATAGCACCATTTTTGGGTACATATAATTTTTATATTAACTTTTATTAACCTTTTTGGGGGGGGATTATAACAAAAACCTGAAATTCCGCCATTGTTCTATGCGTTTTTAAATTGACGCCGTTCACTGTGCGACGTAATTAACATGTTACCTTTATTCTATGGGTCGGTATGATTACGGCGATACCACATATGTAGAGGTTTTTTTTATGTTTTACGACTTTTGCACAATGAAAACACTTTTGAACTAAAATTATTTGTTTTTGCATCATCGCTTTGCAAGAGCCGTAATTTTTTTATTTTTCCATCAATGTAGTAATTTTTTGGGCTTGTTTTCTGCGGGATGAGACGTAGTTTTGAATGGTACTGTTTTGGGGTGCATGGGACTTATTGATTCATTTTTATTATGACTTTTTTGGGGGGCAATGGAAAAAAATTGCAATTTCGCCATGGTTTTTTGCGTTTTTTTTTTACGGTGTTCACCTTGCGGTTTAAATGACATATTAACTTTATTAATGGAGTCATTACGGTCGCGGCGATACCACATATGTGTACTTTTTTTTTTTTTTTACACTTTTACTAAATAAAACCACTTTTTATGGAAAAAAATGATTTTATTTATTTTTTTACTGTACTTTTTATTAATAATCTTTATTTCACTTTGATGACTTATTTCATTAGTCCCACTAGGGGACTTTACTGTGCGATCTTCCGATCGCTGCTATAATGCTTTGGTATACTTCGTATACCAGAGCATTATTGCCTGTCAGTGTAAATCTGACAGGCAATCTGTTAGGACGTGCCTCCGGCGCGTCCTAACAGGCATATGTCCTGGGCAGACCTGGGGGCTTTTATCAAGCCCCCGGCTGCCATGACACCCCATCGGAGACCCGCGATTGCATTCGCGGGCCGCCGATGGGTGACAGAGGGAGCGCACTCCCTTTGTAAACAAAGTTAAATGCCGCGGTCGCTATTGACGGCGGCATTTAACGGGTTAAACGGCCGCGATCTAAGTGAACTTCGATCGCGGGCGTTGGAGCAGGAGCTCAGCTGTCATCAGACAGCAGAGCCCCGGCTCCTGCCTGCACGGGAGACCCGTGCAGGACTTAGACTAGGCTGACGTGAAAAGGCGTCAGCCTAGCCTAAAGCCCATTAGTGACTCACGTGAAAAGGCGTATTGGTGGTCACTAAGGGGTTAAGAGCCTGTGACGCAGATTCTATAAAAAATGCTAGAAAAAATAGCACAGCATGTTGTGCAATTTTTTTTACGGTAAAATCACGTAGAGGTGAAATTTACAAATTTCATTTTTTTTGCGGAAATTCATATTTTATCCATTTTTTTTTTGTAACACAGAAAGTTTTACCAGAGAAACGCAACTCAATATTTATTGCCCAGGTTCTGCAGTTTTAGAAAATATCCCACATGTGACCCTAGTGTGCTTATGAAGTGAAGCACAGGCCTCAGAAACAAAAAAAGCACCTAGTGGGTTTTGGGCCTTGTTTTTATTCGAATATATTTTAGGCACCATGTCAGGTTTGAAGGGCTCTTGCGGTGCCAAAACAGTGGAAATCCCCCAAAAGTGACCCCATTTGGGAAACTACACCCTCAAGGCATAATCATGGCTTTTTATATATATATATATATATATATATATATATATATATATATGTACTGTATATATATATATATATATATATATATTAGCTTGAATATTATCAACATAAAATATTGAGTAACTAATTTTTCTTATCCTGATCCAGAGTTACAGCCTGTATTATACTCCAAAGCCGCATTCACAATTATGTTTGTTGCCATTGATAGACACATTCCAAAAAACTTAACTGAGTGCCTGTAATTCAATGGAAAATATTTTTTTATTTAATTACTGTATAGTGCCTATTGTAAATAGGAAATTTCACAAAATGGAAATCACCAGAATAAGCCCTATGTAAATATTTGGGCATATTTACTAAAGGGCTACAATATTAATTTTCTGTGCAACGTGCACCATCAAGCATGTCGCGTTGCTGAATATGGTGCAGCTACTGAGCTACGACATGTTTCCTTGGCCTTGGTGCCGTCCAGCATCATGTGCATACAAAGTTCTGACGCTGGACGGTGTCAGGACTCAGGGCAGCAGCACCCAGAGCTAAACAAAAGCCGGGAGAAAGGAGGGTAAGCATATGTCTGTTGTAGGGCCTTATATTAATATAGGGGATCTGGTTTGGGGGTCTGAATATATTTAGGGGGCCTGCTCCAGGGTCTGATATTAATATAGGGGGTCGAAATATATTTAGCCACATGATTTATATAAGCCACACCCTTCAAAAAGGCCACTCCCATTTTGCCACATGCCGCTGCTCGAGTATCATCCTGTAAAGTGCTGTCCCAGGTTGACATCTGGGACCGTTATAAAGGCTGCAACTCAGTATGAATATAAAATAAGTAATGTTAGTAGTTAATTTCTCCTCATTGTATGTAGATTAATTCTTTATATAAACTGAAAAAGGTATTCAGAGGTGAGAATGTGCTTTCATGGCGTTGATTTCCACTTGGTTATGTCGTGCTCAAATTACTAGTTTATAAAGAACTGTGTTACTGCTGTATAGCGGGAATAGAGGCGCTTATCTGATTTCTATAAGAACTTGAGTAAGATTTAATGCCATAAGTCAACAGCTCTATTAAACATCCAAGTATGTAACGTCTGTGTGGAGGCCTCATTGTTCAGTCATCTAAATAAATGAAATGTTGAATAAATAAATGGGTTAAACATCCTCACTAGCAGAAACAAGTTTAAAGAAGTTCTGTAACTAGTCTAAGTGTACATTGCATGTGTGAATAGGAGTCTACGGAAGCAGGCTTGTGCTTGCAGCCACTCGTACCGATGAGCTGAAAGCTGCAGTACGAGATTACTGGTCCCCCTCACTTTTTATAGCAGTTCTCAGTGGCATTTAAACACAATGGGGGTGAGTTATCAAAACTAATGCAAGGGAAGCAGTTGCCCATAGCAACCAATCAGATCCCACCTTTCATTTTTCAGGGGCCACTTGGAAAATTAAAGCAGCTGTCTGATTGATTGCCATGGGCAACTGCTTCACTTTCCTTTAGTCCAGTTTCCTCCGATGTTTATTACAAAGTGAAAGCATTGCTCTTCATGTGCTGAAAACTGGTAATAGGCATTTCGTTTTCTACAGCACTTCTTTCAGATATTCCTGATCTCTTCAGCACAAACTCTTAAACTTGGGTATATTTCGTTTTTCATGTTTTTAAAAAAATAAATAAAAGCCTACTGCTGGTAACTCATATGTCTTTGCCGGACTTATATAACTTACTGTTTGACACTGGCATCAGGACCAGACAAGGCCCTGAGAAAGGCCCGCTCCACACATTCCTCTGTATGCCAGAGCAGAGATCTATTGCAAACCGCGGCTCTCATTCTGGTGGACCTGGCCCATCCATACATTATACTAGTAAACGTATCACTACTTGTAGCTTAACCTGGTGATAACAAAACTTACACTGGAGATAACTGGGCTTTAGTATAAAAAGGGGTTGTCATTATGGGACAACCCATTTAATAAACCAAGGCTTTTGATGTTTTTAATGGAGGGACCAAGTTTTTTTGCATCTGTGTGTATGGAGTGTGCAAGATGTATTTTGACAGGGTTCATTCCAGTTGGAGCTCCAGGTAGCAATAATGTTATGTCTAGAATTGAGCTCAGCCCATGTTCCCTATGAGATGAGCAGTAATGGGAGCCAGTTAATCAAATAGCGAATCCGGAAAGCGTGGACATAGAAATGAAGGGGTTATCCCATCAGGACTACCCCTGTCTATATGCCTTCCCTAAGCCAAAGCAGCAAATCTTTCTCTAGTGGTCTTGAACCGTTTTTGTAGTACTACATTTACCCAGTAGTGGCCACTGCAAGGGAAATGAGCAGCCGACAGCAACTTCCCGTGCCAAAATCAGCTGTTTGCTGGGTATCTCAGGACCCATCTCTCATATTAAAAAGCATTGCCCCGTGATGTGACATTTCCTATAACCATGAAAAACGTTTGTCAAACCCATGTAAGTGTGAATTAAAAATATATGTAATAAGCTACTTGTAAGTAATGTTTTCTGCAAAGTGCCTATATGTGCGAACCTATTCATTTAATTCATAACAATGTAGAGTACTGTAAGTAAACTCAACCTTATTGTATAATATTAAATATTTAACTGATCTTTTTCTTTAATGTATTCTAATGTGACTATTAGTAATGTTGTTTAAACAGTGTGCTAGAGGTATTTTTCAGGCCGCTCAGTGCAATGATTCTGAATTCCACCCACTGTATTTCTATTTTACCAACTTATCTGTAAAATTATTTTATTGCCCTAGGCATTACTCCATAAAGTATCATTGAAAAGAATAGCTACTAATTGCAGCGTGAAGCGCGTGTAATAACTTGCAATATAATCATCATCGTATTTTCATTATTTTTATACGTGATTTTAGGTTTTAACGTTAATGTACAAAGAATGCTATTTTCAAGTCCGCTGACGTCTTCAGAGCATTAGCAAGACACACAAAAGCAATGTCCTTTAAAGCAATTTCCATGATAGTAATAAAGTAAGAACATACACCAGATGAACACTAAAAGAAAAGATTGTATATAACAAGATGACAGTTTTTCCACTCGCTTAAATGGCTTGCATAACTATTATATTATCTATGGCTTGTCAAGTAATAATCTCTATGGAATGCAAGTGTTGTCTTTGTAAACATGAAAGGATAATACATTAAACTGCACTGCCAGCAGAGTTCTCATTTTCCACTCTTTATCTCCGCTAGCTGTAAATTGTCTTTTTATTTTATAATTTATTGGATGGTTTTGCACCTATATAGTAGAGGTGCTAAAATTATAACAAGATACATTTACAAAAAGATCACATCATTTTAATGGCATGTAAAACTATTACTGACCGGCTGTGAATTTATACCAGTGAAGGCCTCTCTTCCTAAGGGCTTATCCACACGTAACGGAATTGCTGCAGAAAATTTCTGCAGGAGTTCCGCAGAAACTAGCAGAATTTCCACTGTGGAAAAACCACACCATTTTCTGCATTTTTGACTGCAGAAAATGGTGCGGATTTTGCTGCGTTTTTCTCAATGTTGGGAGATTGTGACATCTCCTCTGAAAAACGCAATTCAGTCCACTTTCCGCAGCAGGAATTGACAATTCCTGCTGCAGTATGAAAAATAGGCACCGCAGGTCAATCTCTGGTGCACATAAATGCTTGGCCTTGTAGTTCTCCAAATAATGGAGAATCATTTTTTTGTCACAGTGGATTAAAAAATCATTTTCCACAGAGGACATAAATTTTGTCCATACATGAATCACAGATCTATACAAGTCCCCTATTCCCCGCCCAGTGGCGGATCCTAATGTGGGCGGTTCTAGTGGCTACCCGGGGCCCAAGGCACCCAGGGGTCCCATGGCCGCCCAAACCACACAAGCAGGGCTGCTGCTGGCCGCATTCTTGCACTCGTCGGTCCCACCTGCTGATGAAGAGATGGGGCGGGGGGGTGTGCA
The DNA here is from genome assembly GCF_050947455.1 of Rhinoderma darwinii. NCBI lineage: Eukaryota > Metazoa > Chordata > Amphibia > Anura > Rhinodermatidae > Rhinoderma > Rhinoderma darwinii. The sequence continues at coordinate 223,483,572 of NC_134691.1, read as the reverse complement.
GGGGGAGTCAATTGCAGGGGCGAGATGGAGTCATTCTCCCTGACAGTCTGCTCCTCTGTGCTGCTGTGCACTCTCCTGTCTGTCTAAACCTCCAGCAGCTGCTTGATAACCGCAAGATATCAACTAGGAGGTGAAGGACCTGTGGTAACATCACAGTCACATGATTAAGGTCCTGTAGGCTGTACCCAAGCACAAGCACCACAGAGGAAAAGGCACTGGTAAGTGTGGTGTGTATATAGCAAACATAATGTAAGTCTACATAGTGTGTGCTGTGTTTATATATCAAACATATGCAAGTCTATATAGTGTCTGCTGTGTGTAGTGTTTATAGTGTATGTCTATATAGTGTGTGCTCTGTGTATAGTGTTTAAAGTGTATGTCTGTATAGTGTGTGCTGTGTGTATAGAGTTTATATTGTGTATAATGTAAGTCTATATAGTGTAAGTGTGTGTATAATGCATATAGTATGTGTGTGTATAGTGTACATAATGTATAGTGTGTGTATAATGTGTTTGTGTATATGGTGTGTGTATAATGTAAGTCTAAATAGTGTATATCGTGTGTGTGTGTGTGTGTGTGTGTGTGTGTAATGCATATAGTATGTGTGTGTATAGTGTACATAATGTATAGTGTGCGTGTATCATGTAAGTGTGTGTGTGTGTATATAATGTGTGTGGTTTGAATATATAGTGTGTGGTGTCAGTGTGAATTTTATATAATGTGTGCATGGTGTATATAATGTAAGTCTATATAGTGTTTTTAGTGTGTACAATGTAATTCTATATAATGTATGGTGTGTGTGTATAGTGCATATACAGGGTGGGCCATTTATATGGATACACCTAATAAAATGGGAATGGTTGGTGATATTAACTTCCTGTTTGTGGCACATTAGTATATGGGGGGGGGGGGGGGACTTTTCAAGCTGGGTGTTGACCATGGCGGCCATTTTGAAGTCGGCCATTTTGTATCCAACTTTAGTTTTTTCAGTGGGAAGAGGGTCATGTGACACATCAAACTTATCGAGAATTTCACAAGAAAAACAATGGTGTGCTTGGTTTTAACGTTACTTTATTCTTTCATGAGTTATTTACAAGTTTCTGACGCAGAAGAAATGCTAGCACAGGCTTCCAGTATCCGTAGTTTCAGTTGCTGCACATCTCGTATCTTCACAGCATAGACAATTGCCTTCAGATGACCCCAAAGATAAAAGTCTAAGGGGGTCAGATCGGGAGGCATTTCTTCTGCGGTGTTGCTATCAGTGTGTGAAGAGTGGGAGAAGAGGGTTGCATTGACACTCCAACACAATGGGCAGCACTTTGAACACATTTTATAAGTGGTCAGAAACTTGTAAATAACTAATGAAAGAATAAAGTAACGTTAAAACCAAGCACACCATTGTTTTTCTTGTGAAATTCTCGATAAGTTTGATGTGTCACATGACCCTCTTCCCATTGAAAAAACTAAAGTTGGATACAAAATGGCCGACTTCAAAATGGCCGCCATGGTCAACACCCAGCTTGAAAAGTTTCCCCCTCCCATATACTAATGTGCCACAAACAGGAAGTTAATATCACCAACCATTCCGATTTTATTTAGGTGTATCCATATAAATGGCCCACCCTGTAGTGTAAGTGTGTGTAGTGTGTGTACATAGTGTGTGTGGTTTGAATATACAGTGTGGTGTGAGTGTGAATTGTATATAGTGTGCGTGATGTACAAAAACAAAAAGTACATCTCAAAAAGTCTAACTGACTGCTAAAGGCTCTATGGGTGGGCAAAATATTTCCCACCCATAGAGCCCTCTGCAGTCTGTCAGATGCTCAGAACGCTCCTTGCAATATAAGGCCCTGTTCACACTGAGTTTTTTTGCTGCGGTTTTTGCCATGAAAACCGCTGCAAAAACCGGCTGTAATTGCCTCCAATTGTTTTCTATGGAAGTTGGAGGTGTTTTTTTCCCACTCGCAGGACAAAGAAGCGACATGCCCTATCTTGAGGTGTTTTCTGTCTCAAAAACCCCATTGAAATTAATGGGAGATGGAAATAAACGCATTTTTTGACTCTTTTTTGCCGCAAATTTTGACGCGTTTTTTTTTCCGGCCAAAAAAACGCTTGCGGTTGTTTTCTCTGTCTGTTGAAGAAGTAGCTTAAAGAAACCACGGCAAAAAACGTGGCAAAAAAACGCGTCAAAAAAACGCGTGTGGTGCAAAACCACTTCAGGAAAACCGGAGCTGATTTTTCCATGCAGAATTTTGTAATTCTGCAAAAAACTCAGTGTGAACAGGGCCTGATCCCCCCCATAGGGCCTCAGTACTTATTATACTGCAAGGGGGGGTCAGAGCGTCTGACTGACTGCTGAGGGCTCTGTGGGGGGATAACTCCTTCCCCCCAGAGCCATAAGAGTCAGACGCTCCGACCCTCCCATAGAGCACTCAGTCAGTCAGACGCTCTGGCCCTCAGCAGTTATTTTACTGCAAGGGGAGGGGTGTCGGACTGCTTAAAGAGGCTCTGTCACCAGATTTTGCAACCCCTATCTGCTATTGCAGCAGATAGGTGCTGCAATGTAGATTACAGTAACGCTTTTATTTTAAAAAAAACGAGCATTTTTGGCCAAGTTATGGCCATTTTTGTATTTATGCAAATGAGGCTTGCAAAAGTACAACTGGGCGTGTTGAAAAGTAAAAGTACAACTGGGCGTGTATTATGTGCGTACATCGGGGCGTGTTTACTACTTTTACTAGCTGGGCGTTCTGATGAGAAGTATCATCCACTTCTCTTCAGAACGCCCAGCTTCTGGCAGTGCAGATCTGTGACGTCACTCACAGGTCCTGCATCGTGTCGGCCACATCGGCACCAGAGGCTACAGTTGATTCTGCAGCAGCATCAGCGTTTGCAGGTAAGTAGCTACATCGATTTACCTGCAAACGCCGATGCTGCTGCAGAATCATCTGTAGCCTCTGGTGCCGATGTGTCCTCGCTCGTCTGACACGATGCAGGACCTGGGAAAGTGACGTCACAGCGTGATCTGCCAGAAGCTGGGCGTTCTGAAGAGAAGTGGATGATACTTCTCGTCAGAAAGCCCAGCTAGTAAAAGTAGTAAACACGCCCCGATGTATGCACATAATACACGCCCAGTTGTACTTTTACTTTTCAACACGCCCAGTTGTACTTTTGCAAGCCTCATTTGCATAAATACAAAAATGGCCATAACTTGGCCAAAAATGCTTGTTTTTAAAAAATAAAAACGTTACTGTAATCTACATTGCAGCGCCTATCTGCTGCAATAGCAGATAGGGGTTGCAAAATCTGGTGACAGAGCCTCTTTAATCCGCCACTGTGCCCGCCCTCACCCAGACTTGCAAGTAGGATATTCTTGTAAGGTAGCCTAAGGAGTATACCATAGCTCCCAACCTTTTGGCGGGACAGTCCCGGTTTTTCACCGCTGTCCCGGGTGTTCTGAGCAATGTCCTGCCCTGCCCCGACCCTCCCTGTTGCCAGCCACGCCCCCCTGCAACGATGCTGCCTGGAGTGAGGGAGCAGAGCGTAGCCGACACACCGGAGCGGAACACTGCAGAGGAAAAGAAGCCACAGGACAGTGGCGAGTACACAGTTTAAACAAATCAGTGCCTGGGAACACTAGCATTTCTAAAATCATAAAATAAATGACATTATTTTATGATTTTAGAAACTCTGGTGTCTTCAGGCGCACCCCCCCCCCCTCGCAACCCATCCTCGCGACCCCCCCCCCCCACACACCCTCCCTCGCGGGACTGCTGTCTCCTGGTAATAAAAAAAAACACATTTCTCCATTAAACATCTATCTATCTATCTATCTATCTATCTCATACCTCCCAACCGTCCCGGATTCAGCCAGACAGTCCCTGATTCCGGGTGGCGTTCCGCTGTCCCAGGCGGCCCGGGGTATGTCCCGCTGTCAAACTAATTCTGAAGCAGGGAACCATCAGCTCCCTGCTTCAGAATTAGTTCATAACGGAGGAGCAGAGGGAGATCCTCCGCTCGCCGAGGGCTCCCCGGGCACAGCGCTACTTTAATTGCTGTGCTCGGGGAAGCCCTTGACGGTACTGTCCATTTATGAGCGGAATCGCCGGCTAGAGTACTAGGGGCAGCTTTGGGGGTATTATACTGTATAAGGGAAGCTAGGGGGGCATTGTACTGTATGGGGGCAACTATGGGGGAATTATGCTGTATGGGGAAGCTATGGGGGCATTATACTGTATGGGGGAATTTGTTTGGGCATTATACTGTATGGGGGCATCTGTATGGGCATTATACTGCATGGGAGAATGTGTAGGCATTATACTATATGGGGGCATCTGTGTTGGCTTTATACTGTATGGCTGCATCTATGGGGCATTATACTGTATGGTGGCAGCTATGGGGGCATTATACTGTATGGTGGCAGCTAGAGGGCATTATACTGTGTAGGGGCAGCTATTTGGTATTATACTGTGTGGGAGGCACTATGGGAGCATCATACTGTGTGGGCTGAATCGGGTGTGTATGGCCGGGTGTTGGGTGGGATTAGAGGCATGGCTTAAAAGAAAAAAAATTGTCCCTCTTTGTGATACTTGATAGTTGGGAGGTATGAGTACACTACTGACAGTGGCTATTACACTAGTAGTGCTAATACACATCTATATAGCTATGTGAGGTCTGTCTGTACAGTACAACCTCCACGCTGGAAACGACTCCAGAATCAATGCCAAAACTGCGGTACAGTGACTTTCATCATGCATAACATGCCCTGCAAAAGAGATTTCTAAATGGCCTCATGTTATTCATGATTTGTTTCCAGCAAAACTAGAAAACTTTATTTTTGCCAAACCTCTCAATGACCTAGATTTTGCTGCAAACCTCGGTTTTGTCATTTCTATTTATAGTTGGATGGGGGAAAGGGTTGGGGTAAGCATATATGCACATTCATTCTAAACACAGGGTGACATATTAACTGTGTACACATATCTCTCTCAACTACTTTATATAAATATAAATACATGCTTTTGAAGAGACTAAACTTGTGACCTTTATCACCTGTCAGTTAGACATGTCACTCAAGTGTGATTCGTGGTGACTACTGGGACCTTCAACGATTTAAAAAATAAGGATTCCCTGTGCCATTCTTTGTCGCAGAGAGTTGGACGTAACCTTTTCCGTGTATTGCTTTTTTTCTTTCTACGAATATTGACTGCTGGCATCTTTTTGCCAACAATGGGGACCTTTCTCAAATCTAATGTTCAGACTCTCACGATCAAACTAACTCAAAGCTCTATTATGGCATGTCTAATTTGTATTCTATAATAGTTGTTTTTTTTCATTGAATAAGTCAAACATTATTGATAATTTCTGCGAAATTCTACAGGCTAAAATTAAATATTTAGATAATAGCATATAAACTGTAACATGAGGTAATAAGTAAGAACAGCATTTGATTAAACATGTTGTCCATGTGTTCATAACTGGAATCTTCAGTAAAAATGAAGAAGAAATGTATATGCCGGGTACACAAAGATATAATTATAAATGTGTTGATACAGTATATCACAGTGTGTCCAAACATCACTCATATTAATATATACAAAAGGAGTCATTAGGAGAAGGTTCCTGACATACTGATCTACAGTACATATAAAAGAGAACATCAAAATGAGAACTACAACAGTCCTACAGGCAATAGGAACAGAATATTCATTAGTGATAACAGGGATTCCTGTACAATGAACAGGAATGAAAATGAGGTTTGTTCATTAAGGTAGATTTGAGTCCTTTAAAGCCAATCTTCAATACAGTAGCAGTACAATATAAAGATTGGTTTGTTCATGGGCTGGGTGGTGAATAATTAGGCATGGAAGTGGGGAGGCCCATAGAGAATGTGGATCGGAGCCATTTGTCTCAACTTTGAGAACTAATTCTGGACAATTCCTATGTCGATTGAGCCAATTTTTGTAGGTGAGCGTGGAATTAGTAAGAACAATCAATTCCGCTAGGAAGGGTGCACAATTTGCAAGCCAAATTTTAGCCATTGCCTTCTTGGCATAGTATAATGTTTATGCCACAGAGGTGTGAGAGTCACACTTGTCTGAAAAAATAAGAAAAAGGCACCTTTTTTTTGGCAAAGTGAGACTGGTGTGCCCATATCACTTGCTCCCAAAAGCCGTCGACTCAAGGAAACTCCCAAATTAAGTGAAGAAGAATCCAGATGGCCTACTGCATTTAGGGCATTCATTTGCATACTTCGGTCAGAATTTATGTAGCCTAGAGTAGGTGAAGTACACCCTGTAGATAATAACCAGTTGAGATAAGTGTTCATTATGATTAGAAGGACCCTCATTTCTCCCATTTAACTTGTAAAGGTAACAGTATTAATTCTCAATTTTTTGTCAGAGTACGGTATAGAACCTAGAGATTAACCAGTTCGGGGGGGAAGGGATTAAGGAGTAAATTCACTAGGGGGAAATCTATAAATGACACCACTCTGCTGTTATACTATAATAGTTAATAGAGTTTATAGCCATTGTGGCTATATATATATATATATATAAAACAACTATGGGGAAGAAAAGAAAATCACTGTGTGTTATATGCCGGACATTACTCTTACATTTACTAATTTAAAACATCACTCATTTCTAAAGAGAATCTAAGATAATGTGAATGCACAATTTTATAACGTTAGTTGCATGTGATGTGGTTCAACGCATAGTGCTGGGCTTTATAGGCAGTGAATAAAGCACCATTCCCATTATATTGATACTTATAGAAAAAGCGAACACCATCTATGATGCATTTGCATGAAACTCACTAATCTCACTAAAAGATTCTTATTATGTACAAAAACAATAATAAACGTTTAGAGACCTGTTTTGAGCCTCATCTCTTTAACAATGACCAAGCTTAATTATGTTCTACAAGCATTAAGAGCGAGAAAAAGACCAACACATGGCGAGGAAGATAAAATTCATGCTCCGGTTTATGAATTTTCTAATTTTAGGACTGTACAGGAAAAGCTGTTGGAAGCACACTGATAGCATGGACAATAATTCGAGGTTTTAATAATGTCTGTTTGGATGTGAAAGCGATATCTAAAAAGACGGACTGCATTAAACCCACTTAATAACAAGTCACAGGAGAAAATTGCTCCTTTCAGGAAGAACATAAAATGATATCAATGACATTGCAGTGTTACAAGGTGTATGCTATTGCAGATAATAGAAACATGGAACTCATATCAATGGAGTCATATTCCAATACTGGAATGTATACAAAAAGGCCGGCACAATGTAATTCAAAGCTTGTCATTTAGCTTTTGCTGTGCTCTGCTCGTGCACTATAGTGATTCATTTTATTCAGAATGTTTCTATTGCTAACTGAATGAATTGCCTAGAATCATGACCATCCTCAATAAGTTTATAATAGCAGAAAGTTTCTAATTTTCATATTTAGAAAGTTTAACTTTTGCTTTCTTGGTGTGAGCGTGTGCCTCCATCAGAATTTTCACAGCCATGAATAAATATAGAATTTTAATGGCATGAATGAAGAAAAATCACAATATAACTTCAGCGGAAAAGTTCAGAACCATTATCAAAAACTACTCATATTTAGTCAGGCTGACAGGATTTAAAAAATACCCAACAACACAACCTTAGAAAAAAATACTAGCGTGTCTGAAGTATAGCACATATGACAGATGACTTTGTGTGAAATGTAGAAGTCTGAAAGGATGAAATGCGTAGGGTTATACAGAAAAAGGACAGGGCACTGTGTCAGCACATAGTATTTAGAGTGATTACAAAGTTTATCAGTTGGAAAGAATATTTTGGAATAACCTATTGCTACTCATTTGATAATGTACTGAATATAAAAAAAAACGGTACTTAAGGATATCATGATTTTATTGTTAATGAGGTAAAATATTATACGACCTAGGGACTATCAGATATATAGACCTTTTAGTTATTGAGAAAAACTGTACACGTTTAAAGGGTAACTAAACGTTTGACAAACTTCTGGCATTCATGCTGACATGTCAGAAGTTTTGATAGGTAGGGTCCGAGCACTGAGACCGCCATCAATCGCTAAAACGAATTGGCAGAAGCGCTCGTGTCTGTTAGGCTTTTTCTGAAGATCAATGTATCGGAGTACAGGCTCAATAGAAAGTCTATGAGCCCGTACTCCGATACATCGGCTTTCTGGACAAAGCCGAATGGAGGCGAAGCGCCTGAGTGCTCACACGAGCGCTTCTGCCGGTTTGTTTTAGCGATTGGTGGGGGTCTCGGTGCTCGGACCCCCACCAATCAAAACTTCTAACATGTCATTATGACATGTCAGAAGTTTGTCAAATGTTTAGTTACCCTTTAACACAAAGGCTGTTTAAATCCAAACAGTGTGGCCAAAGAGCGCCTGTGAGCAACTATGGCTCCAACATTGAATCAACCTGTGAAAGAATAAGATGAAGCCCCAGTAGAGAAGTTCACACACAGCAGAAGATGTATTGATAGAATGCATCTAAAATAAAAAAATAAGCAAGCTTTGCGAACAGGCTTGATAGAAAATGTCCTATTGTTTTTGAGTCTACAGCTTCTATACAAACCTCCAGTTAGGGCCAAAATTATTTGGACAGTAACACAATCTTCATGATTTGGACTCTGCATGCCACCACATTGGATTTGAAATGAAATAACAGAGATACAATTGAAGTATAGACTTACAGGTTTAATTCAAAAAGTTTAACAAAAATATGTGAAACGTTTAGGAAGTGCAACCATTTTTCTACACAGCCTCCTCATTTCAGGGGCTCAAAAGTAATTGGACAAATTAACATGACCATAAATAAAATGTTGTTTTTTTAATACTTCGTAGAGAATCCTTTTCAGGCAATGACTGCCTGAAGTCTGGAACCCATGGACATCACCAAACGCTGGGTTTCCTCCTTTGTGATGCGTTGCCAGGCCTTTACTGCAGTTGTCTTCAGTTGTTGCTGGTTTGTGGGACTTTCTGCCTTAAGTTTTGTCTTAAGTAAGTGAAATGCACGTGCGATCCGGTTGAGATCTGGTGATTGACTTGGCCATTGCAGAATATTCCACTTCTTTGCCTTAAAAAATTCCTGGTTTGCTTTCGCACTATGTTTTGGGTCATTGTCCATCTGTACTGTGAAGTGACGTCCAATCCACCTTGCTGCATTTGGTTGAATCTGAGCAGAAAGTATATCCCTGAACACTTCAGAATTCATCCGGCTGCTTCTGTCTTTAGTCACATCATCAATAAACACTAGTGACCCAGTGCCTTTGGAAGCCATGCATGCTCATGCCATCACACTGCCTCCACCATGTTTTACAGAGGGTGTGGAGTTCTTTGAATCATGAGCCGTTCCAAACCTTCTCCATACTTTTTTCATCCCATCATTCTGGTACAGATTGATGTTAGGCCCCATGCACACAAACGTATTTTTTTGTGGCAGCAATTCACCCGCAATTCATTTCAATGGGCCCATGCACACGACCGTGGTTTCCACGGTCCGTGCATTGCCCAGGAGCCTGGACCGTAAAAACATAGGACATAACTTATTACAGCAGCATTTTCCGGTCCAGGCTCGTTGAAATGAATGCACACGGCAATGTGCACGGCCCGTGATTTGCAGGTAGCCGCTGGTAACACTCGACCTGCTGTCGGACCTGCAAATCACAGCCCTTGCTCACCACTACGGTCGTGTGCATGAGGCCTTATTTTCATCTGTCCAAAGAATGCTGTTCCAGAACTGGGCTGGCCTTTCTATTTTTGAGGCTGATTAATGGTTTGCACCTTGTGGGGAACCCTCTGTTTTTGGTCTCATGAAGTCTGCTATTTATTGTAGACTTAGATGCTAATACACCTACTTCCAGAAGAGTGTTCTTAACTTGGGTAGATATTGTGAAGGGTTTTTTCTTCACCATGGAAAGGATTCTGCGATCATCCACCACTGTTATCTTCTGTGGACGTCCAGGCCTTTTGGATTCCACGATATCACCAGTGCGCTCTTTTTTTTTTAAAAGAATGTACCAAACTGTTGATTTGGCCACTCCTAACATTTGTGCTATCTCTCTGAAGGATTTCTTAATTTTTTTCCACCTAACGATGGTCTGTTTTACTTGCATTGAGAGCTCCTTTGACCTCATGTTGTGGGTTCACAACAACAGCTTTCAAAAGCAAATGTGACACCTGGAATCAACTCCAGACCTTTTACCTGCTTAATTGATGATGGATTAATGAGGGAATAGCCCATGCAGCCCATTAAATAGCTTTTGAGATAATTGTCCAAAAACCCTTCCTCAAATTAGGATGTGAATACCCTCAAATTAAAGCTGAGAGTCTGCAGTTTAAGCCCATATTGATTATATAACTGTATCTTTAATATGTTTTGGTAAACAGCTAAAATGCCAAAACGTGTGTCACTGTCCAAATAATTCTGGACCTAACTGTATATGTCTCTATAGTAACAGACTATTAACCCCTTAGTGACCACCAATACGCCTTTTGACAGCGGTCAATAAGGGGCCTTGGGATAGCAGCCTAGTTTAAGTCCTGCACGCGTGTCCCGTGCAGGCTGGAACGGGTGCTCGGATGTCTGATGACAGCCGGGCTCCTTCTCCAATGGTAGCGATCATAGTTTACTTTGATCGTGACCGTTTAACCCCTTAAATGCTGCGGTCAATAGCGACCACGGCATTTAAGTTGTTTGCAGAGGGAGGGGTACAATGGCAGCCGGGTGCCTAACAAAGGCCCCCAGGCTTGCCCTGGCTATATGCTTTTTAGGCCGTGCCAGAGGCACGTCCTAATAGTTTGCCTGTCAGATTTACACTGACGTGCAATAATGCTTTGGTATACATGGGCAGCATGGTGGCTCAGTGGTTAGCACTATTACCTTGGGGTCCTAGGTTCAAATCCAACCAAGGACAACGTCTGCATGGAGTTTCTATGTTCTTCCTGTATTTGCGTGGGTTTACTCTGGTTTCCTCCCACACTCCAAAAACATACCACTAGGGAATTTAGACTGTGAGCCCCAATGGGGACAGTAAAAAAGAGGACCTCTGTACAGCACTGTGTAATATGTTGGCGCTTATATAAGTAACTGAAATAAATAATAATACTAGGTGTAGCATTACAATTTTTTCCATTGTCCCCCAAAAAAGTAATAATAAAAGTTAATCAATAAGTCCCATGTGCCCCCAAAAAGTACCAATGAAAACTACATCTCGTCCCGCAAAAAACAAGCCCACGTATCACTACATTGACAGAAGAATAAAAAAGTTATGGCTCTTGGAAAGTGACGATACAAAAACAAATTAATTTAGTTCAAAAGTGTTTTTATTGTGCAAAAGTAGTAAAACTTAAAAAACCTCTACATATGTGGTATCGCCGTAATCGTACTGACCCATAGAATAAATGTTACGTGTTATTTACACCCCACGGAAAACTGCGTAAATTTAAAATGCATAGATCAATGACGGAATTGCTGCGTTTTTTCTATTTCCCCAACAAAAAAATGTATAAAAGTTATTAAAAAAATTAAATGTACTCCAAAATAGTGCCATTAAAATATACAACTAATCCCACCAAAAAAATCCTCATACAGCTATGTCGACGGAAAAATAAAAAAGTTATAGCATGTGACAACAGAAAAACGAAAAAAAAAATGCTTGTCATTAAGGCCTAAAATAGGCTGGTCACTAAAGCGTTAACAAACTGTGTCGTTTGATCCTGCGAAGGTTTACATAGCCTTGAAGTGTACTTCAAACTCTGCAAATCTTTGCAGACTTTTTCCACAGTATGTCACTGAAGTTCTGTAAAACCTCATTCACTTGCATTGTACTGTACTGAAAACGCACCAAAAATCTGCAACAAATCCAAGTGAGAATGGGCAGCATATATTTGTCATAACAAAGTCATTAAATGTGGCAGAATGGGGACTGTATGAACCCTACATGAAAAAGGCCTCAAAACAGGTACAAAATTGGCCCCGTCTATAATTCAGCTAACTGTTAATATATGTTTATTGATTTATGAAGTTGCTAATAACTCTATAGTTCATCTACTTTGGGAAAACCTGGCTTTCTTGGAGGTTGTCATGCAGGTTTTCTTAACCTAGAAGAAAATCTATCTAGTCTTGTAGGTATGTGGGAAAGAGCTATATTTTGCTACATACTGTAGTTAGATAGAGAAGCCATTTCTATTGGGTAAGCTGGGTGACAATATTATGACTAATGTTCAAAAGACAAATCTGCTAACAGTTTGACCTGTGTGCTTGCTTAAAATAGTACTGCTCAGTTTGCTTATAGATTGTAAATTGTTACTGATTCATAGTTGAATAATTTTTTACAAAACTCACATAATGATGCAATTACTTCATTTGTCATTTGCAGCATTTACTCTAAGTACATTTATCTTAACGGTTGCATTTACAAAGCAATCGAAGACTAAGTCCACTTGCACACGACCGAGTTCGGGACGTGAAAGATGGTCCATGTGTCGGACGGATTTCCCAGGTGAACAGATCTTCTGGCATCATATACATTTCTAATGCTAGGAGTCTCTGCCTCCTCATGGAACTGCTGTTTCGTACTGAACAAAATGTTAGGGTATGTTCACACTCAGTGGTTTCAGACGGCATTTTACACCTCGAATTACGCAGGAAAAAACGCCCCTAATACGCCTACAAACATCTACCCATTGCTTTCAATGGGAATTCCGATGTTCTGTTCCCACGAGCCTTTATTTTACGCGTCGCTGTCAAAATACGGCGCTTAGGGTATGTTCACACGAGGGCGTCCGTAACGGCTGAAATTACGGGGATGTTTCAGCCTGAAAACATCCCCGTAATTTCAGCCGTAATGGCATGTGCAGGCGCTTGAACGGCGCGTCCATTACGGACGTAATAGGCGCTGCTATTCATTGGAGTCAATGAATAACGGCTCCAATTAAGGCCAAAGAAGTGACAGGTCACTTCTTTGACGCGGGCGTCTATTTACGCGCCGTCATTTGACAGCGGCGCGTAAATTACGCCTCGTGTGAACAGACAAACGTCTGCCCATTGCTTTCAATGGGCAGATGTTTGTCAACGCTATTGAGGTGCTATTTTCGGACGTAATTCGGGGCAAAAACGCCCGAATTACGTCCGTAATTAGTGCGTGTGAACATACCCTTACAATGACGGCTCATCAAAAGAAGTGCAGGACATTTCTTGAGACGTTTTTGGAGGCGTTTTTCATTGACTGCATTGAAAAACAGCTCAAAAAATGGCCGTAACAAACGCTGCGAAAAACGCGAGTTGTTAAAAAAACTTCAGACGTTTTTGCTCACTGCGTGTGAACATACCCTTACAGTACGGAACAGCAGTTCCGTAGGGAGGCAGAGACTCCTAGCATCATAAATGTCTATGATGGCAAAATCCCGTTCACCTGTAACGGGAAATCCGGCAAGACACACGGACCGGTTTTCACGGCCCGAATTCAGTCGTGTGCAAGAGGTGTTAGTGTTTTTAAAAAATCAAATACTTTCATTGCATAATAAAAATAGTTTAAGTAAAAGTGAGTGATAGATTGAAAATAAACACAGTAAGGCCTCATTCACATCTGCGTCGGGACTCCGTTCATGGGCTCCGTCGGAGCTTTCCATTAGGGGAACCCATGAACAGAATCCAAACTGAAACAAATGGAAACCATAGGTTACCGTTTGCATCACCATTGATTTCAATGGTGACGGATCCGGTGCAAATGGTTTCCATTTGTCACCGTTGTTTAAGGGTTCCGTCGTTTTGATGGAATCAATACCGTAGTCGACTGCGCTATTCATTCCGTCAAAACGATGGAACCCTTAAACAACAGTGACATTCGGAAACCATTTGAATCGGAGCTGTCACCATTGTAATCAATAATGAAGCAAACGGAAACTTATGGTTTCTGTTTGTTTCAGTTTGGATTCTGTTCATGGGTTCCCCTGATGGAAAGCTCAGATGCAACCCATGAACGGAGTCCCGACACAGATGTGAACGTAGCCTAAATAGTATTTTCCTCTTCAATAAATGATTGTCAAAGACAATTTTACTAATATTCGGTACATTTATATATCTGTTAACAAAAAAAACGTAAAATCAACTTGAATGGGATTAAGCTGCAATACCAGGCACTGCTGCACTAAGTGGACTTGGGTCCCCAATACTATCAATGTGCTGATAGATGGGGATCCCTAAAGTCGGACATCCACTGTTCAAGCATTAAATACTGCCGACACCCGCAGCGTATGGAGCGCACTCAGAGCGTGAGCGCGTAACAAACATCACCCCCCGCACCCGGACATAATAGCAGGTCTGGGTGTGCGAAGGGGTTAAAATCAGTACCCTACCTAAGTTAAGCTTTCCTAATAATTTTTTACATTCATTTGTGTAGAACCACAGGTGGGACGAGGTGATATGGTGTGGCATTCTAATTTTTTACTTCAAAGTGTAAAATCAAAATTCCCTATGACCACAAGGCTCAGATCCATAAAACCTGTTTATTCATATGCCATAAAATACAGTTTGCAAACATCTGCTGCATGATTCCTCTATCAAGAAATGTTTGAATGTAAAGCATCAAATAAAATTAACCAAAATAAAAGTGAATGTCTGTTTGTCTGTCATCTAAAAGGATACAAACGCCTAAACTATTTCACCCCAAATTTGGCACATAGGTACATCGTGTGTCCGGGAAGGTTTTGGTTAAGGTCCCGACCTTGCCGTTGCTCTCTGTTATCAGCGATTATCACAGAATCACGATGCAATACTATAAAAGCGAATACAGACATCCGCTTTTACAGTATAGATGTTTTTATCAGTCAGAAGCAGGTAGTGCACTTTACTAGATAATCCTAGATGGGAAGGTACAGTTGAGAGGTTGCCCATAGCAACCAATCAGATTACTACTTTCATTTTCAAAGGGACCTTGGAAAGATAAGAGCTGGAATCTGATTGGTTGCTATGGGCAACTGCCTCATGTCTCTTTTGCACCAGTTTAGATAAATCCTCCCCATTGTATCTTGTGCTTTATTGGGAACATATTCGAGTTTTCAGTCAGAAATTTTGAAGGGGGGCGGCAACTGCCAATTGATCTTCTTGACATCAGTGGGATCCTTTAGACCAGGGGTCTCAAGCACGAGGCCCGCGGTCCGCATTCGGCCCCTGGGGCTGTCATCTGCGGCCCGCGGGACACAGAGCCGCTAGTATCGGCTCTGCTCCGAGACTCTGGAATTCCCTGACATCGCTGTCCACATATGAACAGCGATGTCTGGGGCTTCCCCAGAGCCGGAGTCCCGGGCAGAGCGCTAGTACAGTCTCTGCTCCGGGACTCTGTGGAATTCCCTGACATCGCTGCCCATATATGGAGAGTGTGTCAGGGTCTTGCCCAGAGCGGAGCAGAGCGCTGGTGTCGGCTCTGCTCCTGGACTCTGTGGAATTCCCTGACATCGCTGTCCACATATGAACAGCGATGTCTGGGGCTTCCCCAGAGCCGGAGTGGGTGTGTGACAGTATCTGAAGAGGACACTGGCATTATCTAGGGGTGTGTTGCATTATCTACAGAGGGCACTGTGGCCTTATCTACAGAGGGCACTGTGGCCTTATCTACAGAGGGCACTGTGGCCTTATCTACAGAGAGCACTGTGGCCTTATCTACAGAGGGCACTATGGCCTTATCTAGGGGTGTGTTGCATTATCCACAGAGGGCACTGCGGCAGCATCCACAGAAGGCACTGCGGCAGCATCCACAGAGGGCACTGCGGTAGCATCCACAGAGGGCACTGCGGCACTATCTAAAAAGGGGCTGCCCAATCTTGACATGTGTGCTGACTGAGCCGCCGGACTGCATTTAGCGACACTTAAACTGGAACGCTGGATTGTTGAAATAAGCACGTGGAGAAATATCTCAAATTTTAAACCTAGCGGTATTACTATAGTAATGTAGTATTGTAGCAATGTAGTGTTATTATTCTAGTAATATAGTGTTATAGTAATTCAAATAACTAATTGATGAACAATAATTTTGTATTGTATCAAATTTGAAAGTAATGCGGCCCGTCAACTTCCCATTTTTTCTATATGCGGCCCACTTACCCGGCCGAGTTTGAGACCCCTGCTTTAAACCCACTAAGAAGCCTTGAAAAATAAAACCAAGTCCAGTGGAGGCTTAAAGGGTTTTCCTACAAACACATGTATCCCGTATACAGAGTAGTGGTATGTAGCGCTAAATTCTGTTCCCGTCAGGTCCGCGGGACTGACAGTTTCAGTGACAGCGGGTCCTGTGTGTCTCTGACACGCAAGATCCACCTGTAATCTATTACATCTAAGTTCATAACTTACAGTAGATGTGATAAATTACTCATGGATCCTACGTGTCAGACACATGCAGGACCCACTGTCACTGAACCCGGCAGGTCCGTGGGACTGGCGGATTCAGATCTTATCGAAAGATACAGCTGCCCTGCATAGAGAATACAAAGCAGCTGTATCTCAAAAAGTAAAACAAATTTTTAATAAAGACTAATTATAAAGTTACACCAAACACACTGACTGCCTGTTTATATTAAAAAAAAAAATACCCCTCAAAGGTGTACATAGCCCTTAGGGGGGATTCACACGAGCGTGTATAGGGTCCGTGCGGGCCGCGTGGTTTTCACGCGCCACGCACAGACCAATACAAGTCTATGGGGCAGTACAGACAGTCCGTGCTTTTTGCGCAGCGTTTGTCAGCTGCGCAAAAAGCCCGACATGCTCAATATCTCCGCGTATTTCGCGCATCACGCACCCATTGAAGTCAATGGGTGCGTGAAAACTACGCGGGTCGCACGGAAGCACTTCCGTGCGAACCGACTGAAACAGCGCACCAGCTGTCAAAAGGATGAATGTAAACAGAAAAGCACCACGTGCTTTTCTGTTTCCAAACATCCAAACGGAGTGTCTTTGAGATGAGCGAACCCGGACAACCGAACCGAACTTCACCGAACCCGGCAAAAAAATTTCCGGTATGCGACGTCAGGAGATAGTCACTGTCCAGGGTGCTGAAAGAGTTAAACTGTTTCAGCACCATGGACAGTGACTTCCGATCCCAATATACATGAACCTGTAAAAAAAAAACGAAGTTCTGACTTACCGAGAACTCCCTGCTTCTTCCTCCAGTCTGACCTCCCGGGATGACAATTCAGTCCAAGTGACAGCTCCAGCCAATCACAGGCCAAGCACAGGCTGCAGCGGTCACATGGACTGCCGCGTCATCCAGGGAGGTGGGGCCCGATGTCAAAAGAGGTGCGTCACCAAGGACGCATCACCAAGGCAACGGCCGGGAGGGAAGTTCTCGGTAAGTACGAACTTTTTCTTTTTTTTTTAACAGGTTTCTCGATATTGTGTTCGGCATTCACTGTCGAGGGTGCTGAAAGAGTTACTGCCGATCAGTTAGCTCTTTTAGCACCTTGGACAGTGACAGGCGTCGACTAGCCTCATCTCTATGATGGCGGCTGCGCGAAAATCACGCAGCCGCGCATCATACACGGATGACACACGCAGCTGTCAAGTGGTTTTTGGGCGCGCAAAACGCCGCGTTTTTTGCGCGCGCAAAAACGCAACGTTCGTCTGAATCTGCCCTTAATGTTACTTTCCAGATATACTGAAATGCTTTAATATTATGATGGACAGGATATGAGTATAATAAGCATGACCTTTCCCAGCGACCAATTAATTAATACCCAGTCTTATCTTTAAACAGCAGTAAAATATATTAAAAGTCCATTATAAGCAATAAAATAACAAACTACAATAATACTGAGAAAATAATTTATAAGACCCAGTGTAAATGGCTCCTTACTTTATGTATTTTTATCCTGTTATAATAATGAAGTGCAATGCACTTTTCAAAAATATAAAGAGCAAGTTATGGCTCTGGTACAGAACATTGCCCTGGTCTGACACAGCTATAATATAATAAATTACATATATGAACGGTAAATGTAGCTGTTCCACATTCATAATTCACTGCAGCAGGCATAGATGATATTTATAGATTACAGCAGCAAATTTGTTTTACAGTATTCCATTACTAGAACCAAAGAAGTGCGTTTTAGACTTATTGACATGTTTTCAGACTAAAAACATAAAATTCGTGGCTGAAAACATCCTATATGTCGATTTTCATTTATGTCTATATTTATAGGCAATGTCATTCTTTATTAATTCCTGGTGAAACATATGAATTGATATTGCTAGTAATTAAAGGTAACTAATGAGATATTCGAATGTGTATGGTTGCCACATAAGCACGCAACTGACAAACTTCCAATAATTACCTGACAGAATGGTAAATGTTATCAAGTAACTATTGCAACTTTCTGCCATTCCACGTGTGCAGTTATCTATTTCCATGAGCATACCCATATGTTATCAGACTTGATGCTAGAAGCAGGTTTAATGGGACAGTTGTCCAACCTCATCTGTTTTGCTTGTATCAGACTGCAGGAATTACTATAATTTTGCTAAAGACACATGAACATGCTATACCATGAACACTGAATATAAGCAGTTACTTTTCTAAATGAGCAGTTAGACTATGGCACCCTGCCAGAGGAAGTTGTCATGCTGTAGTTAAATTATTGAAAGATTTAAAAGGGGCCAAGATGCCTTTTTTTTTTTTTTTTAAAGTACCACAATATACAGTATATCTATTAGAATCCTAGAAATTTAGAATTGATCCAGGGATTTATTCTGACTGGGAAGGCATTTTACCCCTAAGATAAGAAAAATTGACTTCTATCTCATGTGGGTTGTTTTGCCTTCCTCTGAATCTACTCTGCAGGATAATACTTATGTATTTTATTAACCTCACTAACTATGTTACTGAGTTGCTATCTATCTTTATATCTATCCATCTACCCAGGGACGGCATCAGCACCTGGCAAACCCGGGCAAATGCCGATGCCCACTTCCCCTTCCGTCATAACCCCCGACCAGAGGATTGCCGACGCACTGGCCGGGGAGTCTGCTCCTGGAGAGCCCCCTGACATCACTATCCATATCTGGATAGAGACATCAGGGTATCCGCCTGAAGCGAAATCCCCGTCCAGAGCATTAGCGACACTCTAGCAGGTGACTCTGCTCCAGGAGGAGCCCCTGGCGTCACTATCCATATATAGACAGTGACATTAGGCTCTCCTACTGGAGTGAAGTCCCCAGGTAGAGAGTTGCTGATGCTCTGGCCAGGGATTCCCCTCCACGAGGGAGCCCCTGATGTCACTGTCCATATATGGAAAGTGACATCAGGGGCTCCTCCAGGAGAGGAATCCCCGGCCAGAGCGTCTGACTGGGGATTCCCCTCCTACAGGGAGGGGGATTGTGGCGCTGTCTACAGGAGGGGGGGTGGAACTATCTACAGGGAGGTTGCACTATCTACAGGAGGGTGGCACTATCTACAGGGGTGCGTGTGTGGCACTATCTACAAGGGGGTGTGTAGCATTAACTACAGAGGACACTGTGGCATTATCTACAGAGGGCACTGTATATATGGGGCAGAAACTGGAGGCCTAACTTCTATATGGGGACATATAGGGTGCCTAACTTTTATATGAGGACACAAACTGGGGCCTAACCTCTATGGGGGCATAAACAGGGCCTAATTTCTACATGGGGGCATAACTTGTATGTGGGGGCACAAACTGTAATTTTCTGCCGTTTTAGTGCCGCCATGAATACTCCACAAAGGTGTCCACTAAATCTGTGTCGTCCAAGGGCCCACATAAATCTATCTATCTATCTTTCTACTTCGATCATCAAGAAATGCTACCGGCTGCATATACTTAGTTTGTTACTTTGTTCTAGTGTCTGTGCATGGGATATGCTGTCTTCCCCGTAATTAAAGAGGTTGTCTGGTTTAGGAAACCCGAATACAATACAATACACAATATTAAGGAATTTTGAGTCAATAAAGGGGTTTCCACTCTTTTAATACTATAATATAATATATACTAGCCAGAGCAGAGAGCTACTACAAAGAGGGTCTCTCTTTCTCTCTCTGGAGGAACCAGCATGTTCATGCTTTACATGGACAACCCATAGATTTCAATAAAATAATGTAATGCTCCATTTCACCTGTGGTGGGACTAACAGATTACAGCTGACTAATGGGGGGTCCCAAGCAGCAGGACACCCTTTAAGCAAGTTAACAGTCAGCGGAGCTGTTTAACGAAAAAAAAAAAGGATTGTCCAAAACAGATATTCCCTTCAAAGTTACACCTCACGCACACGACTGTGGTTTTTCGTCCGTGTATTATCTGCAATTTTGCGGATAGCACATGGACCCATTTATTTCTATGGCTCCATGCACTCGACCATTATGTTCCCGGATGCATGTTGGGGCTGCGAATCTAGGCCGCAAAAACTCAGGACATGTCATTTTACTGACCGTATTTGCAGCTCGGACTTGCCCATCATGCATGACCGTCACTGAAAAACTACTACGGTCGTGTGCACTAGGCCATGGAGTGTTTATTTTGCACATTCACATACATACATCACACAGAACAAAAACTTTTCTTATCAGTTTATATTATTTCTAGCCATATAAGCAACTCATTAATAAAAAGTGACAATCCGATAGATAGATAGATAGATAGATAGATAGATAGATAGATAGATAGATAGATAGATAGATAGATAGATAATATTAATATATAGTTTACCATATATACAGTATATTGATAACCTATAAATATATACCATCAATGTTTGTTAGATGGAACTGTGAGACAAATGTGTCTTTTAAAGTAACCTTTTCTACTCCCTCATACAAAGAAAACTCTACAAAGAATACACAGTGGCTGCTACACCTATTAGTCATCATGAAATATGAATGTTTTATGCAGTTTCCAATCTATAAATAAATCATTATTTGAATGTAATAATGGCTGAACCCTTTTATCTGTCAGAAACAGTGAAGGAAAAAAAATCCTCAGCGTTTGGAGCAGAATCTGACTTATAATGTAGCATAAAAGGTACTATATGTGAATTAATTTAAATACAGAACAATTAAACTTTTTGATGATTACATAATAATGTCTATGATAATTGGGCTTTTTATCTTATGCTAAAAAATGACAGCTTCAATCACTTCTAGCTACCTGAATGTTAGTTATTAAGATATAAGGCACTATAAGATTGTGTGACTCAAATTAAAGGGCATTTCCATTTTGCTCAGGAACACAAATTAAGAACTTTCTAAAAAATTTTGCATTTTCTACTAGTCACAAAAACTTTCCTATTAGTAGCTTATGGTAGTCATGTCTAGTATGAGTAAAGAAGTAAAAATGTCTTGCCTCACTACCACTCCACTACCACACTAGACACTACTCTTGTGTCATCACTTCCCCTACACAATATGTCAGTACTACTACTACTACTACTACGATTACTACTACTACTACTACTACTATTACTACTACTACTATTACTACTACTACTACTACTACTAAAACTACTCTTGCATCACTAATATGTCATCCTACCCCTAGGTCACTATCTATGACTAAAATATTGCTACTGCTTCTACTCCTGAGTGATGACGACTACTACTACTACTACCACACTTGTATCACTAATATGTCAGTACTGGTTCTCTGTTACTACTACTATCAACCCATGTCACTGATATGCTATTACTACTATTTCTATGACATACTTCCTCCTCACCAATATATGACTACAGCTACTCCATTGTTGGTACAACTTCCTAGCATCCTTACTACTACTAATATGTCAATACTAATAATTACTACTTTTACTACTACTCCTAGATCGCTAATACTAACATATTAATACTACTATTTCTGAATAGTGACTACTATTACCACCCTTACAGTGGCGTAGCTATAGGGATCACAATGGTTGCAGTTGGCCACGTTGCCACAAAGCGCTGACCGGGCTGTTCCCACTTCTAACTGTATCTGCGTCCTCAGGAAGCAGATAAAGTTCAATTCAATGCTGGAGCCTTGCTGTGAATATGTGCCATGAATATGGGTACACATGGGGGCATTATACTGGATATGGGAGAGGGCTGATACTGTGGCTGCTGAGAGAGCACTATACTGCAAGGGGGGGCATTTTACTGTACGGGGAGCATTATACAGTATGGGACAGCTATGGGGGGCATTATACTGTATGGGACAGCTATTGGGGCATTATATTTAGCCAATGCCAGAAATGGATCCAAAAGGAAGAAAAGTATAAAGAAAACAATGATCTCATTTTTTTTGTGTCCACTTATGTATTTTGCAAAAAAAAATAAAAAATACTGAGCCAGAATCATGTGTGAGATCCTGGCCTAAAGGGTCTAAACTTGCAAACCTGATAGTGAGTTATACAAATTCCATATAAAAGAGCAAGCCCCTAATGATTAGAAGGATCTTGTAAAAGCTGAAAGGGCAGAGCAAAGCTGCAATGAAAGAATTTACTGCACACTAAAACACCTACAGTGTGAGCAGCTTCTTTAGCTGGGAGGGTACTACAAAACAAGCGATTACAAAAAAATTACAATTGAAGGCCAAAAATACACATTTTTCATAACCTGTTTGCTTCTTCCCTCATCAGAAGGTGACAGCCCGACAATCTATTGAGTGTGCTAAGATCCGACCCCCTGTCACATATATGTCTTTACCACATCAGAAAATTGCACCAATACAGCAGGAAAACAAGTTATCATTTAGGATTTACAAAGTGCCTAAAAAAATTCAAAAAAAAATAAGATCCTCTTGGATGCCAGTTCTACTAACTTCAGTGCTCCTGAATCTGCCAAAGATCAACATATGGCTTGTTAAAAACAATGAGGCAGCAGCTAGAAGCAACTGTCCCTGAGAGCTGACTCACAGATATTTTTTTTTCAATAAATCAATAGCACATAATACACTGATTTACATTATATTGTAATGACGGTTAGGGCTCTATTTCTTTGACACATGGCTTCAATTCCACATCTCCCTTTTTTATTTAGTTTATTAAGGAGGTATTCCCATGATTGAATGTAATAGCGTATCTGTAGGATTTGCCATAGCATTCTGATCGGTGGGCATCTGACATCTGTGACCCCTGCTGATCCAGGGAACGAAGATTCCTTTGTGTTTTCTCCTGTACGGTAACACTTCCAGCCACCCACTGTGCCGAGAATTGCACCATAGCCCCATGCAAGTAAATAGGGCTGTATTGCGGTTCCATGCAAGACGGGGACGGCCTGGGAGCATTGTTGTGTAGGAAAACAATTAGAAAGCACTTACTAGTTCTCTGGCCCCTGCATTTTAAGGATCATGGGGTCTCGTTAATCCTTATAATATGCCATTACTTACTATGATGGGAAAACACCTTTGAATAGATAAATTATAGCAGCATGCAGCTACCACTAGGAGGATTGCAATGAAAGCAGATCCCAGGACCTCTTAACTTATTCGCTCCACTGTTATATCTATTGTATGTTACTAAGTTACATGATACATTTCCTGTAACATATTTGGATCACTGATTGTTTTATTTGCCATCTAGTTGCAGTGTTAAATGCCCAAACATTGAGATTTATAGTGGACCTGTCACTAGCTCAAGTAAGTTGAACTGGTTTACTGACCTGAATAGCGCTGTCTCTCTGATTCCAGCGCTGTGTTTCTTTTTTTCCCGGACCCCCTGTTCTAGACATATGGACCACTGTTGTGTTGGGTCCCTCTATGCTAATTTGCTGTAGTTAGCCAACAGGGCGTGAACTACCCTCAAGCTGTCTCGTACTGATTGGTCAGCATCAGAGGCAGGGAAGCTAGCTCCACCCTCTTGGTTAACAACAGCAAATTAGCATATAGGGAGCCAAGACAACAGCGGGCTATATCTCTGGAGTGGGGAGGGGGGTTCATTTAAAAACAGAAAAACAGTGCTGGAATCAGGGAGATAGCACAACATAGAGTTCTAAGAAAGGACATGACAGGAGAGCTGACTAGTCCTTTTTAAATCTCCCTAGCCTAGTTTTTGTTGGGTACTTAAATTCTAATGGCCCATGGATGCATCCTGGTAAGCCAGTTTTGCTATCTTTCTTCAAAAAATATGCACCTTTAAAAGTGACTCTTAAAATATTTTTAATTAGTCATTTAGGTCACTTATTTATACAACTTATTTCAATAAAAACAATCCAATTATCACTTATTATAGAGATGGACAAATCGTTTCACCAGCTCCATGGCATCCTTATAAACTGGTGCCCAGAACTAAACCGAATATTCAAGATGAGGCTGCGCAAGTGTTTATACAGAAAGAAGATTACACCACTGTTTCTTGAGTCTATGCCCTTTTTAATTACATTTCCTGATGACCTTGACAGTTGATTGGCATTGCATACTGCTATTTAGTATATATTCTGCATGCATTATCTGTTTTTGTAATATGAGCTATAGCCTGGTTATTATGACAAATGGCAGACGGTGACTGTCATTATAGACAACCCTTAGCTGGATAGTTATATTTTAAAAGTATTTGATTTCCTGTACTTAGGCAGAAGAGTGCTCCTCTTCCATGTTTTACCTCTGAACTATCTATATCATCAAAAATGCCACAGGAAGATATCAATGGAATCCAGTAGATCTCATACACATGTGCTCCAGGTAATGCAAGGTATTGTTAGTAGTTCATAGGCGATGTAGCAGATAAGGGGAGTTTATATATTAGAAAAGAGCAAATTTCCTGAAATTTGTTTCGGGTCTGATTTAAAAGTGCTTTGATTACCCAGGAAGCTAGTTTCTGACTCTTTAAAGAGACTCTGTCACCACATTATAAGTGCCCTATCTCCTATATAAGGAGATGGGCGCTGTAATGTAGATGACAGCAGTGCTTTTTATTTAAGAAAAAAACGATCTATTTTTACCACTTTATTAGCGATTTTGGTTTATGCTAATGAGTTTCTTAATGCCCAAGTGGGCGTGTTTTTACTTTCGACCAAGTGGGCGTTGTACAGAGTGTATGACGCTGACCAATCAGAGTCATGCACTCCTCTCCATTCATTTACACAGAAGCATCGCGTTCTTACTAGAGCGATGTGCAGCCACATACACAGACATTAACGTTAATCAAGTGTCCTGATAATGAATACACATGACCTCCAGCCTGGACGTCATGTGTATTCAGAATCCTGACACTTCTGAATCTTTTCTGTGAGATTTCCAGCAAGGGAAACAAAACCTCGTTTACCTCGTAATATCGCGAGATTACGCGTGGCTTGCTGGAATCTCACAGAAAAGATTCAAAAGTGTCAGGATTCTGAATACACATGACGTCCAGGCTAGAGGTCATGTATATTCATTATCAGGACACTTGATTAACGTTAATGTCTGTGTATGTGGCTGCACATCGCGTTCTAGTAAGAACGCGATGCTGCTGTGTAAATGAATGGAGAGGAGTGTATGACGCTGACTGGTCACTGATTGGTCAGCGTCATACACTCTGTACAACGCCCACTTGGTCGAAAGTAAAAACACGCCCACTTGGTCATTAAGAAACTCATTAGCATAAAGCTAAAAATTGCTAATAAAGTGGTTTAAAATAGATCGTTTTTCTAAATAAAAAGCATTACTGTCACCTACATTACAGCGCCGATCTCCTTATGCAGGAGATAGGGCAGTTATAATGTGGTGACAGAGCCTCTTTAACCCCTTCCCGACATTTGACGTACATGTACGTCATGGAAAGCATTGACTTCCCGCAAAATGCCGTACATGTACGTCAAACGTTTGGCACCGGCTCAGAAGCTGAGTCGGTGCCATCATCGTCGGATCTCAGCTGTATCTTACAGCTGACATCCCACTGTAACGGCGGGGACCGAAATTAGCTTCGATCCCCGCCATTAACCCCTTAAGTGCAGCGCTCAAACGCGATCGCTGCACTTAAGGTGTTTGCAGCTCATCGGAGCCCCAGCAATGAAATTGCCGGGGTTCCGGTGGCTGCAATGGCAACCGGAGGCCTAATACTGGCCTCCCGGTCTGCCTAGCACCGAAGCCGGTCAAGATCCGCCCGGCGGCGGAGCCTGATCGGCTTCCGTAGCTGCCGGCAAGATGGCGCCGGGTCAGGAGCTGATCCGGCGTCATCAGCGGTGGAAGTCAGCTGTACTGTACAGCTGACATCCACCTGTAACGGCAGGAACCGGAGCTAGCTCCGATCCCTACCATTAACCCCTTCGATGCAGCAATCGAAAGCGATTGCTGCATCGTAGCGGTTACTAGCAGATCGCCAGCCCTGACAGGCAATCGGGACTGGC
The DNA here is from genome assembly GCF_050947455.1 of Rhinoderma darwinii. NCBI lineage: Eukaryota > Metazoa > Chordata > Amphibia > Anura > Rhinodermatidae > Rhinoderma > Rhinoderma darwinii. The sequence continues at coordinate 223,457,242 of NC_134691.1, read as the reverse complement.
GACTGCTGTTATGGCAACAGGAGACACAATGGTCTCCTGCTCTGCCATTACGGAAGCCGATTTAGGCCCCGCCGGGAGGCGAAGCCTAAACGGCTTGCTGTCAGTGAATGACTGACAGATCTAATACATTGCACTACATAGGTAGTGCAATGTATTAGAAAAAAAAAAAATCTGACCGTTGGACCTTCAAGTCCCCTAGTGGGACTTGAAGAAAAGTGTAAAAAAAGTATAAAAAAGTGTAAAAAAAAGTGCAAAAAATAAAAGTTTGAAAACAATAAAAGTTTCAAGTAATCAAATAAAACACAATCCCCCTTTTACTCTTATCAAGTCCTTTATTATTGAAAAATAATATTAAACCATATGTATTTGGTATCGTAACGACCGGAGGTATCAAAATATTATATTATTTATTGCACGCGGTGAACAGCGTAAAAAAAACCCGTAAAAAACGTTACCAGAGTTTCTGTTTTTTGGTCACTTTGCCCTACAAATATTACAATAAAAAGTGATCAAAAAGTCGCACGTATCCAAAAATGGTACCTATAAAAACTATAGCTCGTCCCGCAAAAAACAAGCCCTCATACACGTCCGTCGACAAAAAAATTAAAAAGTTATGGTTCTCACAACTTGGCGACAGAAAAAATACATTCGTTTTACAAAAGTAATTTTATTGTGCAAAAAGTTTTAAAACATAAAAAAGTGCTACAAATTAGGTATCGCCGGAATCGTACTGACCCGCAGAATAAAGTTAACATGTAGTTTATAATGCGTGGTGAACGCTGTATAAAAAAAATGAAAAAAGCTGTGCCAGAATTGCGTTTTTTTGTTTACCTGGCAACCCAAAAAATAGGATAAAAGGTGATCAAAAAGTCGCATGTACCCCAAAATGGTACCAATAATAACTACAGCTCGTCCCGCAACAAACCAGCCCTCATACCGCTACGTCTATGAAAAATAAAATTAGTTATGGCTCCAATAAGTCAGGAAATAAAAAAATATGCAGTTGTGCCCGAGGGGAACATTTCTTCAGTTTCAAGAGGCGATTTATCAAGGACCTAAAATTAGGGAACCAGGAAGGGGAGGGCCCAAACATATCCGCTGGAAGCGACGGTGCCCGTATTATACCAGGATAATACTTTCCCAGCAAAATTCCCCAAACTACAAAGGAGCGGAGTGTGGACCAAAAGGGGGATAAGAAATGACACCATTTATCAGTGCGACACCGGCCTGTGCAGAAAGGATTGCCTCACAGCGTAACACACATCTATGGATTATTTTTATTTTTTTATACCACCTGACTATGCCCCTTATATACTCCGCCCCGCTTACATGTACCCCCACATTATAAAACACCAGCAATACTCAAACAAATATAGTGCCAAGCAAAATCCGCTCTCCAAAAGCCAAATGGTGCTCCCTCGGCCCTGAACCCTGCAGCGTCCCCAAACAGCAGTTTCCTTCAACATATATGGCATCGTCATACCCGGGAGAACCCTTTTAACAATTTTTGGGGTGTGTGTCTCCAGCGTCATAAGCTTGGCATGGCATATTTGCCACTGAATGGCATATCTAGGGAAAAATATACATTTTTAATTTGCACCATCCACAGCGCATTCATTTATGGAAAAGACCTGTGGGGTGAAAATGCTCACTACACCCCTTAATAAATTCCTTGAGGGGTGCAGTTCCATAGTGGGGGTCACTTATCAGGGGTTTCTTTTTATTATTTCACATCTGAGCGTCTGCAGTTGTGAACCAATACTTTGTAAATCGCCAAATTAGGCCTCCACTCCGCATGGTACTCTTCACTTCTGAGCCCTGTCATACGTCCAGACAAAAGATTAGTGCCCCATGTAGGGTGTTTCTAAAACCGGGAAACACCGCATAATAATTAGAGAGCTGTCTTGTTATGGTGGCACAAGCTGGGCACCACATATTGGCATATCTATGGAAAAAAATCCCATTTTCACTCTGCAACATTGAGCGCACACTAATTTCTACAAAACACCTGCAGGGTTAAAATGCTTACTACACCCCTTGGTAAATGCATTGAGGGGTGTAGTTTCCAAAATGGGGTCACTTCTGGGGGGTTTCCACTGTTTTGGGCCCACAGGTGCCCAGAAACCAATCCAGCAACATCTGCACTCCAAATGGCGGTCCTTCCCATCTGAGCCCTGCGGTTTGCCCAAACAGCAGTTTATGACCACATATGGGGTATTGCCGTACTCGGGAGAAATAGCTTTACAAATGTTGGGTTCTTTTTTTCCTTTATTTGTTGAGAAAATGAAAAAATTTGCGCTAAAGCTACGTCTTATTGAAGAAAAAGGACTGTTTTTATTTTCACTGCCTAATTCTAATAAATTCTATGAAACATCTGTGGGGTCAAAATGCTCACTACACCCCTAGATGCATTCCTCAAGAGGTGTGGTTTCCTAAATGGAGTCCCTTTTTGGGCGTTTTCATTGTTTTGTCCCCTCACGGGCTTTGCAAATGTGACCTGGCCTCCGCAAACCATTCCTGCTAAATGTGATCTCAAAAAGCCAAATAGTGCTGTTTCCCTTCTAAGCCCTGCTGTGTGTCCAAACATCCGTTTATTACCACATGTGGGGTATTGTTTTACTCGGGAGAAATTGCTTTACAAATTTTGTGGTGCTTTTTCTCCTTCAGTCCTTCTGGAAATGAGAAAAAATTAGCTAAACCTACATTTTCTTTGAAAAAATGTAGATTATTATTTTCAGGGCCTACTTCCAATAATTTCTGCAAAAAAACTGTGGTGTCAAATCGCTCACTATACCCCTAGATAATTTCCTCAATGGGTGTAGTTTCCAAAATGGGGTCACTTGTGGGGGTTTCCACTGTTTTATCCCCTCAGGGGCTTTGTAAATGTGACATGGCCTCCGAAAACCATTCCTGCTAAATGTGAACTCCAAAAGCCAAATAGCGCTCTTTCCCTTCTCAGCCTCGCCGTGTGTCCAAACAGTCGTTTATTACCACATGTGAGGTATTGTTTTACTCGGGAGAAATTGCTTTACATATTTTGTGGTGCTTTTTCTCCTTCAGTCCTTCTGGAAATGATAAAAAATTAGCTAAACCTACATTTTCTTTGAAAAAATGTAGATTATTATTTTCAGGGCCTACTTCCAATAATTTCTGCAAAAAAACTGTGGTGTCAAATCGCTCACTATACCCCTAGATAATTTCCTCAATGGGTGTAGTTTCCAAAATGGGGTCACTTGTGGGGGGTTTCCACTGTTTTATCCCCTCAGGGGCTTTGTAAATGTGACATGGCCTCCGAAAACCATTCCTGCTAAATGTGAACTCCAAAAGCCAAATAGCGCTCTTTCCCTTCTCAGCCTCGCCGTGTGTCCAAACAGCCGTTTATTACCACATGTGGGGTATTGTTTTACTCGGGAGAAATTTCTTTACAAATTTTATGGTGCTTTTTCTCCTTTAGTCCTTGTGGAAATGAAAAAAAATTAGCTAAACCTACATTTTATTTGAAAAAATGTAGATTTTCATTTTCACAGCCTACTTGCAAAAATTTCTGCAAAAAACCTGTGGGGTCAAAATGCTCACTATACCCCTAGATAATTTCCTCAAGGGGTATAGTTTCCAAAATGGGGTCACTTGTTGGGGGTTTCCACTGTTTTGTCCCCTCAGGGGCTTTGTAAATGTGACCTGGCCTCCGCAAACCATTCCTGCTAAATGTGAACTCCAAAAGCCAAATAGCGCTCTTTCCATTCTCAGCCACGCCGTGTCTCCAAACAGCCGTTTATTACCACATGTGGGGTAGTGTTTCACTCGGGAGAAATTGCTTTACAAATTTTGCGGTGCTTTTTCTCCTTTAGTCCTTGTGGAAATGAGAAAAAAAATCGCTAAACCTACATTTTCTTTGAAGAAATGTTGATTTTAATTTTCACGGCCTACTTCCAATAATTTCTGTAAAAAACCTGTGCAGTCAAAATGCTCACTACACCCCTAGATAATTTCCTTGAGGTGTCTAGTTTCCCAGATGGGGTCACTTTTGGTTGATTTTGACTGTTTTGGCACCGCAAGAGCCCTTCAAACCTGACATGGTGCCTAAAATATATTCTAACAAAAATAAGGCCCCAAAATCCACTAGGTGCTCCTTTGCTTCTGAGGCCGGTGCTTCAGTCCAGTAGCACGCTACGGCCACATGTGGGATATTTCCTAAAACTGCAGAAACTGGGCAACAAATATTGAGTTGCATTTCTCTGGTAAAACCTTTTGTTTTATAAAAAAAAATTGTATTAAAAATGTATTTCTGCAGAAAAATATGAAATTTGTAAATTTCACCTCTACTTTGCTTTAATTCCTGTGAAATGTGTAAAGGGTTAAGACATTTTCTAAATGCTGTTTTGAATACTTTGAGGGGTGAAGTTTTTAATATGGGGTGACTTTTTTGCTGTTTCTAATATATAAGGCCCTTAAAACCACTTCACAACTGAACTGGCCCCTGTAAAAATAGCCTTTTGAAATTTTCTTGAAAATGTGAGAAATTGCTGCTAAAGTTCTAAGCCTTGTGAGGTCATAGAAAAATAAAAGGATGTTCAAAAAACGATGCCAATCTAAAGTAGACATATGGGTGATGTTAATTAGCAACAATTTTGTGTGGTATAACTGCCTGTCTTACAAGCAAATACATTTAAATTGAGAAAAATGCTAATTTTTGCAATTTTTCGCTAATTTTTGGTGTTTTTCACAATTAAATACTGAACATATCGAGCAAATTTTGCCAGTAACATAAAGTCCAATGTGTCACGAGAAAACAATCTCAGAATCGCTTGGATAGGTGAAAGCATTCCGGAGTTATTACCACATAAAGTGACACATGTCAGATTTGAAAAATGAGGCTCTGTCAGGAAGGTCAAAAGTGGCTAAAGAGGGAAGGGGTTAATGTCTTTTAAGAATGTATACAACCCATTTCAAGCTCTTAGAGCTAAGCCAGCATTAGTAATGTGAAAATGACAGCAACATATATGGATAGAGGGAGTAATAACAGCAGTAGATTTTGGAAAAGCAAGGCATTATGGGGAAGCCCGTCCAAGTTTATGTGCTCATTTGTCTAATTTGTAAAATAGCAACCGCCATTTTGCTGCGATTTAACCACCACAAGTCCCAAACTTTTGGAATTTGACAGATACAAAACTTTTGGGAAACTTGGACTAAATTAGGTTTGTGTAGAATTGATTTGCTCATCTTTAATAAATATACATGTTTTAAGGTTTAAAATGTGTACATTTTGATTAAAACTGCCTTCCCATTTTTTTGCCATTGGTCATTCTTTCTAATAGCAATTATGTCCAGTCTTAGGAGTGACTATAATGCCAAATGTCACCAAATATCACCTTAGTACTAGATGTCATCAGTATCAGTGGGGAAAAAATGAGTGAGATCAGAAAAATGCACTTGAACAAACATATAGATATACAACGCTTAAATATTTTCCTGTGGTTTCTAAACTTTACATATAGATGTCGTTTTTGGTATTCAGCTCTACGTAGCATAATTCTCTTTATGTGTGTCAACTTTATCCCACAAGCAGAACATTTTGAGAAAAGATTTACAAATAAATTTCGGTAAATGTTCTCTTTTTGGACTCATTGAGATAGGGAAATAGCAAGACAGATTTTGTTGTTCTAGTCTAAATTTACCTCTTTCTTGATCCCTAATGACACAAGTGTGGACAATGTTTTTCTACAGCTAAATATATTCTTCCCGTGATACCTAAGGATACTCTAACTTATTTGGTCTACATATGCATGTCCCCAGTTACCTTAGAAAGAAGAATAATAGCACTGGCTGGTTTCCAAAAATATATCCTGCCAGAGATAATGTAAAGCTTTCAGGAACTTCAATAAGTGGCTATGTCAGCATTTTACAAAACAACATAAAATAATGCCAATGGACAGCAGTCTAAATATAGACATAAATTCTTCATATTGTTGTAGTAGTAGTGTATCACTTCCTCCAAAATTCCCCAAAAAGTTATTGTAAGGAGAAATGAGGTGCAAGTTAAATTTAAAAGCGAAATTCAACTTGCAATTTAAAAGGGTAGTCCTGGATTAAGGATTTTTCTTTTTGCTTTTATGTACAAATAAAGTACAAATTTCCAGTGTATTTTAATAAACAATTCTGGCCCCCCAGCTGCAAACCAAGCAGCACATGACCCCTATTTTCTTTCTGCACATTGTACATATGACAGATCCTAAACATGAACAAGGCAGCATTTTTAATTAAATACCTAGGAAAGTTACTATTTGTACAATATTGTAGTCCCTCACAACACCTTTAAAGGTCTGTTTTGTGTGGTTTTTTTTTACTTAATTTTTAATGTAAAGATAAGCTTTATATACTGGGGGTCCCAGGAGGAGTGCAAGATTAGGTAGACACCAGTTCCCAACAGTAGACTGTTAAGAACTGGTGTCTACCAACACATTTAGTAAGTATGGCCTGATTATGTGTTTTTTTTTTGTATATCTATGTCCCCCTTTTTCCTTTGTATTGCTTTTATGTAGGGAACGAAAAGTTGTAGTGTAGGGACTCGCAAGATGGTGAGGACCCTTGATGTGGGTTGCGAGCTTGCGTATTTTGGCCAAAATAACAACCAATACCTCATGTTTATCATTGATACGTTTACTGTATACACTTTTTTCAGGATGCCGTCAGGTCTTATAATGTTGGGAGAGCATAGCACGCCAGTGTCTGGTGTGGCGTGCAGAGCAGCCCGTCTGATCTAATAGTACGGGCGTGACTAATAGGCTGTGATCCAGCAAGATACGCTACGCCTTGCGACTGGCACATTATTTGAAGCTTTGGTTGTGTGCAGTGAAAACACTGAGCAGCCACTCCACTCAAGACTAGAGGGAGTGGATATCACTATTTAATGCACCCTCTGTAGCATTTTTGACTTGTCTGTGTCCTGTTGGGAACTGGTGTCTACCATCCCATTTAGTAAGTATGGCCTGATTTTGTGTTTTTTTTCCCGTGATTATAGAGAAGGCACAGGGTGCCCCAGGGTCTCTACCATCTTGGGGTCCTAGGGGGCCTCCATCACCCAGTTCCTTCCAGCTGTTATATGTCAAAAAGAAAAGGTTTTTTGTTTATTCACCATACGTGAATGTTTCAGCTTAGTGTAGAGCCTCTCTCAAGCAGTTTTCAAAGCGTCAAGTGTAGGGTTGCAAGATGCATCGAAACTTTGATACTGTTTCGATAACGTGCACCCTCAAATGGTTTGATTATTGGTACCATTTATTATTATTGGTACCATTATTTCATGTATTTCGATACTTAGCTGCACAGCTAAGTATAGTAACACATGAATGTCGTTAGAGTGGGGCTGCGGCTGTATAATACAGCCATTGCCACGCTCCTGAGTACTGACAAGTGTGCGCGGTCAGCATGATGTGATGCGGCCGGCGCTGCACTAATGATTGCCGGCATTGAAGATAGAACATGGCGGGCGCACTACAAAACACCCCCATGTTCTGTCTTTAGTGCCTGCGCTGTCTTTAGTGCACACACTTGTCAGGTGCAGGGCAATGGCTTTATTACACAGCCGCTGTCCCGCTCTAATGGCGGAGATCAGAGAAACCTCTCATCTCCGCCGCTATTCCCTGAATGCTGCAATCAAAGCTGACTGCAGCATTTAAGGGGTAAATCAGAAGGGGGATGCCCTTTGGATCACATCACAGGGAATCCCTGTGACGTGATCGTGGGATATACCATATATGGGCAAACAGTCCAGGGTCCATTGAAGGACCCCAGTGCTGTCTGACCATATTTCCTGTTGTTAGGGCATACTTAGGTATGTTCTAACAACTACCTGTGTACTATCAGTACACAGGCTAATGTACTGGCATATAGATATATGCCAGTACATTAAAGTTTAAAAAACAAAAGTAAAAAATAAAAAGAATGTAATGTTAAATTAAAAGAAAAAACACACACATTTTTTACAATAAACATTAAAATAAGTCTCAATACATAAAATATACACATATTCGGTATTGTTGCACCCGTAATAACAAATATATAGCGTAATTTATGATGTTTACTCTGTTATAAAATAAAAATTGCTTTCTTTCACTTATTAATGTGAGGCACGAGGTATTATGAATTATGAACCTCCATGTGCCTCAGAGTAATAGTAATTAACCCAATCATGTACCTCACACATTAACACAATGTTGTCCATTATGACTGATCAACATGATGGGTTAATTACTATTAATGTGAGGCACATGGAGGTTCAAAATTCATTACACCACATGCCTCACATCAGAAAATGGAAGAACTTTTTTATTTTATTTATTATTGTTGGCAAAGTATCATTTTGGTATCGAGTATCACAATACTACACAAAGTATCGGTATCGAAGTCCAAATTCTGGTATAGTGACAACCCTATTCAAGTGTCAGATATATAAAGGGTATACATATATAGAAAATATCCATAAAAAGGAAACAGCAGTTGGGCCTCCAAGTTTCACGATTTTTTGTGGAATCGAAGCATAATGGGGCACATTTAATAATCAAAATGGCTAAAATTGAGCCACAATTTATGACATGCGGCACAAGTGTCTTAGATACTTTTTGCAACTAATTAAACAAGGGCGTAACTCATTAGTCCTGGCAGACACGCACATCAGTAGCTAAGGATGAATCGGATTCTTCCTTGCTAGTAATGGCTTTAACTCAGGCTAGGTAGCCGCTAGAGCTGTGATCTGACTTTTGATTTAAAGCTAAGATTCTTTGCTGCAATCTAGCCGGAGCAAGTGCAGGTTGAAATGAGAGCTGCCTATACTTGCATCCCGTGCTTCTTTAAGCTCTAGCCTATCCTAGAATCTTAGTTTTAAAATGAGACTTAGATCACAGCTCTAGCTGCAATCTAGCCTGCATTGGATCAGTTTGAAATGAAAGCTGCATAATTGTAAAATCTCACTTCAGCAAGCGTGAAGGAGAAGGGGGGCATTGGGGTCGTGCTAGCAGCGTTCAGGGAGTTGAGGAAAAGCTGTCATCCTCATCCTGTCATCTGGATAAGGGGAGGGGTAACATGAACTTTTCTGCATGTTACCGCCCCCCTTATAAATCAGAGAGCATACTTGCACTCTGATAGTCACATGTGGGGCAATAATTTTTATTTCAGAAATGGAGTGAGAAGATGAGCATTAGCTCATCTAATCACCCATATGTGCCTAATTAGACCATTTATTGACACCACAACCCGGATGTTTACCACTGTGCAGATTTAGAAGTCAACTAAGTTGCACCAAGCACACGCACCACACATAAACATCAAGTTTGTACATTTACACTGTCCCTATTTTGTCTGTACCTTATCTTTAGCGTTGAATCGGCTGACCGCTTCTCTAGCGATACCCGTTACATATCATAGTCATAGCGATAACGATTATCACTAGAGAGGAATGCCGAATACATTTCTGATAGATGAAAAAGATTTCTGTCAGTCAGAAATGTCATTTTCTACCACTGCCAGCAGCCAAAAATAATCGTTTACTAGTTTCTACAAAAATAAAAATTTGTATTAGTTAACGTATTAGATCAAGTTTAGAGATTCCGGATAATTGATTAGGGTTAGGCTGTGTACGCAGGTAATGGTCAATTTGTGTGATTTGAATGTGACATGTGAACACAGCCTTAGAGTTTGTATAGGGTTATAGAAAATGATATAACCATACAATCCCCAATTTGATTTACATGCAAAAATTGCTTGGTGCATTTCTGCGGTTCTGGTGTTTTTTGACACCCAACTGCAAACATAGACATGTGTGGTATGTATGAACTCCTTACAGTTATTAAAGTAAACTTCATTGCAGAGTAAATTTTGTTTGCATTAGGGGTCTGCTGAGTACGCACTTTAGTCACTAAGTTGAATTTTCATGCAATTTTTACTTATAATCACTCTTTGATGCAAAGCTGCATGAAGGTGGTTGTGTATATACAATTAGGTCCAGAATTATGTGACACAAGTTTTGCCATTTTAGCTGTTTACCAAAACATATTGAATATACAGTTATATAATCAATATGGGCTTAAAGTGCAGACTCACAGCTTTAATTTGAGGGTATTCACATCCTAACTTGAGGAAGGGTTTGGGAATTACAGCTCTTCAATATGCAGCTGCCTTTTTTTAAAGGGACCAAAGGTAATTGGACAATTATCTCAAAAGCTATTTAATGGGCTGCATGGGCTGCATTCCCTCGTTAATCCATCATCAATTAAGCAGGTAAAAGGTCTGGAGTTGATTCCAGGTGTGGCATTTGCATGTGGAAGCTGTTTCTGTGAACCCACAACATGGGGTCAAAGGAGCTCTCAATGCAAGTGAAACAGACCATCGCTATGCTGAAAAAAATGATGAAATCCATCAGAGAGATACCACAAATGTTAGTAGTGGCTATATCAAGAGTTTGGTACATTCTTGAAAAAATAGAGCGCACTGTTGATCTTGTGAACTCCAAAAAGCTTAGACGTCCACGGGAGACAACAGTGGTGGATGATCGCAGAATCCTTTCCATGATGAATAAAAAGCCCTTCACAACATCCACCCAAGTGAAGAACACTCTCCTGGAAGTAGGTGTATCAGTATCTAAGTCTACAATAAAGAGAAGACTTCATGAGAGCAAATACAGAGGGTTCACCACAAGGTGCAAACCATTAATCAGACTCAAAAATAAAAAAGCCAGATTAGACTTTGCCAAACAACATCTAAGGAAGCCAGCCCAGTTCTGGAACAGCATTCTTTGGACAGATGAATCTAAGATCAACCTGTACCAGAATGATGGGAGGAAGAAAGTATGGAGAAGGCTTGGAACGGCTCATGATCCAAAGCACACCACATCTGCTGTAAAAGAAGGTGGAGGCAGTGTGATGGCGTGGGCATGCATTCTGAAGTATTCGGGGATATACTTTCTGCTCACATTCAACCAAATGCAGCAAGGTTGATTGGACGTCGCTTCACAGTACAGATGGACAATGACCCAAAACATACTGTGAAAGCAACCCAGGAGTTTTTTAAGGCAAAGAAGTGGAATATTCTGCAATGGCCAAGTCAATCACCAGATCTCAACCCGATCGAGCTGCATTTCACTTGCTTAAGACAAAACTTAAGGCAGAAAGACCCACAGACAAGCAACAACAGAAGACACCTGCAGTAACGGCCTGGCAAAGTATCACAAAGGAGGAAACCCAGCGTTTGGTGATGTCCATGGGTTCCATACTTCAGCCAGTCATTGCCTGCAAACGATTCTCTACAAAGTAATTATTTATGGTAATGTTAATTTGTCCAATTACTTTTGAGCGCCTGAAATGAGGAGGCTGTGAAGAAAAATGGTTGCAATTCCTAAACGTTTCACAGGATATTTTTGTTCAACCCCCTAAATGAAACCAGAAAGTCTACACTTCAATTGCATCTCAGTTGTTTAATTTCAAATAGAATGTGGTGGCAGCAGAGCCCAAATCATGAAAATTGTGTGACTGCCCAAATAATTCTGGACCTAACTCTACATTATTAAGTTGTATTTTTATACATGGTATGCTATGATTTCTAAAAAAAACCTGTTGCCTTTGGTAACATAGTTGCTGCTTGCCATGTGGAGTGTATATTTAACACATTTGTGGATGATGGCCAAATATTGCATAGCCCCTGTTTCAGAGTTTTTGAGAGCAATAGTTTATGTTGATGTAGAAATATGTGGTATATATGAACTTTTCACAACTTGATCTATTATTTTTACATTGTTTTTGTGTGTAAACCTCTGCTTGCATATGTATGTTACAATATAGTTTTTATAATAATTTTTTTTTTCACAAACTTACGTAAAGGTAGACATGGCTGCCAACAGTACATCACGTGAAAATGCAATCGTCAGGTTGTCTACTTTCAGGAAAAATATAGGCTTTGGGGTGCGCTCACCTTTTAAGGTGTGTAATCCCAGTATTTTAGAGATTGTTACTTTATTTAACCCCTTAATGACCGGGCCTGAAAAGACCTTAATGACAGCTAAATTTTTCTGTTTTTGCCTCTCTGCGTTTCAGCAGCCATAACTTTTTTATTTTTTCATTGACGTGGCTGTATGAGGCCTTGTTTTATGCGAGAGAAATAGTATTTTTTTTCCCCCCAGTTTGGGGGTAAAAAAAAAATTTTTTACGGCGTGAATATAGGAAAAAGCGATTCTCTGAATAGTTTTTTTTGTTTATTTTTTATCCCGTTCACGTTTCATGCTAAATAACCCATTAGATTAATTCTTTAGGTTATTACGGTCGTGTAGATACCTAATATGCGTAGGTTTTTTGTTTTTATTTAGTGTAGGGGCAATAAAGTTTATTTAATGGAAAATAAAGACTCTTTTTGGGACTTTTTTTATTTATTTATTTGTTTTGTTACTTTTTTTTTAATCCCATCAAGGGATAACTTTATTTGTTAACTTTATTTTTTACTTGTAATGTATTAGCATACTCCTGTACGCTAATACATTACACTGTGTCACTATGACACAGGCTGCTGATCGGGCAGCACATAGTGTGCCCGAACAGCAGGCACATGGAACAGACAGCCCTGGGGTCCTTTTGTAGGTCCCCAGGGCTGACTGCAGAGGGATTCCCCATTGTTTGATCGCATCACTGGAATCCCGGTGATGCGATCAAAGAGGGGAATTCCCTTTCATCTTGCCGCGGTCACGGACCGCGGTAATCAAGGGGTTAAACAGCTGGGGTCCGCATGTGTGCCGACCCCAGCTGTGTTCAGGAGGCTGCTCTAAGATCAGGAGCTGTTAGTAACAGCTCCTGCTTAGAGGATGAGTGCTCACACGAGCGCTCATCAGCCTGATCTGCAGCGACGCCAAAAGACGTCTCTGTAGATTAAGCACCCGCACCGCCTGACGTCAAAAGACAGTGGGCGGTCGGGAAGGAGTTAAGTTTCCAATTTATAACCAGATTTTTGGTCTTTTCAATTCTGATGATTTTATGAAGATACGTGCCTGTTTACATTGACATAAATGGTATGTACAGTATGAACTCTGAACACATTGAACTTCAGCCTGCAAAAAAACCTCTGTTTGAACAGGGCCTAATGACTTATACTGTACCTCAATGAGAATACAAAAGTAAACTTGTGCCATTCTCTATTGCATGCCGTATTACAGAGCTATATAGAGAACATCTTGTTTCACATATGCACCATACGATATGACAGGATCCATGCACACACCATCACTATATGCATAAGCATTAATACCTAAGATATAACATGCATTAGTAATGTGTAGCTTGTGGATAATGGTGACTCAGTAGCATAAAATTATTTGTCATATGTACCGAAAAATTAGAAATAAAACCACTAAAATGATTTAAGAAAATGTTCTGCAATATGCTTGCACATACTCTATTTTCTCTATGCTACCCTTGAGGATAATAAAATGAAGCATACAGATACAATAATTTAAGCAGATTAGTGCATACAGTATTGATAAAGATAATGAAATCCATATTTATTAAAGAATAGAACATTACATTTTCACAGTTCTTCAAACTGTGTAGTTATTTTACAACTTTCTTCTTTGAAGTACTAATTGGAAAAGTTGGACTACCTGGCAGCTCATGCACAGTCAGTGGCGTAACTACCGCCGTAGCAGCCGTAGCGACTGCTACGGGGCCCGCGGCATGAGGGGGCCCGTGTCGCGCACCGGCACGGGCCCCCACCAAGGCCGCAGGCTCCGCTAGCAGCCGCTATGGCTGCTACAGCGGGACGCCACTGAACACTACGGCAGAGAAGGAAGGTATCTCCTCGCTCTGCCATTAAACAAAAGACATGTATCCCCTCTCCACAGGATAGGGGATACATGTGTGATCGCTGGCAGCGATAGGGAGAAAGGGGGACTGAAAGTCCCCTGAAGTTCATCACAAACCTCGGACTTCCGGGGTCTGTGTCGGCAGCTCCGTAGAAATGAATGGAGCGCCGGTCGCGCTTGTGCGCATGCGTGACCAGCGCTCCATTCATTTCTACAGAGCTGCCGACAAAGACACCGGATGCATGGGGATGCATGTTATTTGTAGGACACACTATAGGTCGCATTTTTTTTTTGGGGGGGGGGGCTGTTTGCCGTTCCCTACGGGGGGGGGCGCTGTATGACGTTCCCTGCAGGGGGGCTGTATGACGTTCCCTGCAGGGGGGGCTGTATGGCGTTCCCTGCAGGGGGGGGGGCGCTGTATGGCGTTCCCTGCAGGGGGGGCGCTGTATGGCGTTCCCTGCAGGGGGGGCGCTGTATGACGTTCCCTGCAGGGGGGGGCTGTATGGCGTTCCATACAGGGGGGGGGGGCGCTGTATGAAGTTCCCTGCAGGGGGGTGCTGTATGACGTTCCCTGCAGGGGGGGCTGTATGGTGTTCCCTGCAGGGGGGGGCGCTGTATGGCGTTCCCTGCAGGGGGGCGCTGTATGGCGTTCCCTTCAGGGGGGGGCGCTGTATGACGTTCCCTGCAGGGGGGGCCGTATGGCGTTCCATACAGGGGAGGGGCGCTGTATGACGTTCCCTGCAGGGGGGCGCTGTATGACGTTCCCTGCAGGGGGGGCTGTATGGCGTTCCCTGCAAGGGGGGGGCTGTATGGCGTTCCCTGCAGGGGGGGCGCTGTATGGCGTTCCCTGCAGGGGGGGGCGCTGTATGACGTTCCCTGCAGGGGGGCTGTATGGCGTTCCCTGCAGGGGGGGGGCGCTGTATGGCGTTCCCTGCAGGGGGGCCGCTGTATGGCGTTCCCTGCAGGGGGGGGGCGCTGTATGACGTTCCCTGCAGGGGGGCGCTGTATGGCGTTCCCTGCAGGGGGCGCTGTATGGCGTTCCCTGCAGGGGGCACTGTATGGCGTTCCCTGCGGGGGGGGGGGCGCTGTATGGCGTTCCCTGCAGGGGGGGGCACTGTATGGCGTTCCCTGCTGTATGGCGTTCCCTGCAGGGGGGCGCTGTATGGCGTTCCCTGCAGGGGGGGGCGCTGTATGGCGTTCCCTGCAAGGGGTGCGCTGTATGGCGTTCCCTGCAGGGGGGCGCTGTATGGCGTTCCCTGCAGGGGGGGGCACTGTATGGCGTTCCCTGCAGGGGGGGCGCTGTATGGCGTTCCCTGCAGGGAGGGCGCTGTATGGCGTTCCCTGCAGGGGTGGGCGCTGTATGGCGTTCCCTGCAGGGGGGCGCTGTATGGCGTTCCCTGCAGGGGGGGCGCTGTATGGCGTTCCCTGCAGGGGGGGGGCGCTGTATGACGTTCCCTGCAGGGGGGCTGTATGGCGTTCCCTGCAGGGGTGGGCGCTGTATGGCGTTCCCTGCAGGGGGGCGCTGTATGGCGTTCCCTGCAGGGGGAGGCGCAGCATGGCGTTCCCTGCAGGGGGAGGCGCTGTATGGCGTTCCCTACAGGGGAGGCTGTATGGCGTTCCCTACAGGGGGGGGCTGTATGGCGTTCTCTACAGGGGTGGCTGTATGGCGTTAGCGCCATACAGCCCCCTCTGTAGAGAACGCCATACAGTCCCCCTGTAGATAACGCCACACAGCCCCCCTGTAGATAACGTCACACAGCCCCCCTGTAGATAACGCCACACAGCCCCCCTGTAGATAACGCCACACAGTCCCCCCTGTAGATAACGCCACACAGTCCACCCTGTAGATAACGCCACACAGTCCCCCTGTAGATAACGCCATACAGTCCCCCTCTGTAGATAACGCCATACAGTCCCCCTCTGTAGATAACGCCATACAGTCTACAGGGGGGCTGTATGGCGTTATCTACATGGGGGGCTGTATGGCGTTATCTACAGGGGGGGCGCTGTATGGCGTTATCTACAGGGGGGGCGCTGTGTGGCGTTATCTACAGGGGGGACTGTATGGCGTTATCTACAGGGGGGCAGTCTTTCCTAGTTACGCCCCTGTGCACAGTATAGTAATAAAGTGCTCCCTCAGGTTACAATGGCCCAGGACTACAATCTTTTTAACCCCTTCCCGACATTTGTCGTAAATATACGTCATGGAAAGCCAGTGCTTCCCGAAAAATGTTGTATACTTACGCCAAATGTTTGGCTGCAATGGCAACCGGAGGCCTAATACTGGCCTCCCGGTCTGCCTAGCACCGAAGCCGGTCAAGATCCGCCCGGCGGCGGAGCCTGATCCGGCGTCATCAACGGTGGATGTCAGCTGTATGTTACAGCTGACATCCACCAGGAACCGGAGCCAGCTCCGATCCCTGCCATTAACCCCTTCGATGCAGCAATCGAAAGCGATTGCTGCATCGTAGCGGTTACTAGCAGATCGCCAGCCCTGACAGGCAATCAGTACTGGCGACTGCTGTTATGGCAACAGGAGACACAATGGTCTCCTGCTCTGCCATTACGGAAGCCGATTTAGGCCCCGCCGGGAGGCGAAGCCTAATCGGCTTGCTGTCAGTGAATGACTGACAGATCTAATACATTGCACTACATAGGTAGTGCAATGTATTAGGAAAAAAAAATCTGAACGTTGGACCTTCAAGTCCCCTAGAGGGACTTGAGAAAAAGTGTAAAAAAAGTATAAAAAAAGTGTCAAAAAAAGTGCAAAAAATAAAAGTTTGAAAACAATAAAAGTTTCAAGTAATCAAATAAAACACAATCCCACTTTTACTCTTGTCAAGTCCTTAATTATTGAAAAATAATAATAAACCATATGTATTTGGTATCGCCACGACCGTAACGACCTGAGGTATCAAAATATTATATTATTTATTGCACGCGGTGAACAGCGTAAAAAAAGTTTCTGTTTTTTGGTCACTTTGGCCTACAAATATTAGAATAAAAAGTGATCAAAAAGTCGCACATATCCAAAAATGGTACCTATAAAAACTATAGCTCGTCCCGCAAAAAACAAGCCCTCATACACCTCCGTCGTCCAAAAAATTAAAAAGTTATGGTTCTCACAACTTGGCGACAGAAAAAATACATTCTTTTTACAAAAGTAATTTTATTGTGCAAAAAGTTGTAAAACATAAAAAAGTGCTATAAATTAGGTATCGCCAGAATCGTACTGACCCGCAGAATAAAGTTAACATGTAATTTATAACGCATGGTGAACGCTGTATAAAAAAAACAGAAAAAAGCTGTGCCAGAATTGCGTTTTTTTGTTTACCTGGCATCCCAAAAAATAGGATAAAAGGTGATCAAAAAGTTGCATGTACCCCAAAATGGTACCAATAATAACTACAGCTTGTCCCGCAACAAACCAGCCCTCATACCGCTACGTCTATGAAAAATAAAATTAGTTATGGCTCCAATAAGTCAGGAAATAAAAAAATATGCAGCTGTGCCCGAGGGGAACATTTCTTCTGTTTCAAGAGGCGATTTATCAAGGACCTAAAATTAGGGAACCAGGAAAGGGAGAGCCCAAACATATCCGCTGGAAGTGACGGTGCCCGTATTATACCAGGACAACACTTTCCCAGCAAAATTCCCCAAACTACAAAGGTGCGGAGTATGGACCAAAAGGGGGATAAGAAATGACACCATTTATCAGTGCGACACTGGCCTGTGCAGAAAGGATTGCTTCACAGCGTAACACACATCTATGGATTATTTTTATTTATTTTTTTACCCCATTATTATACCACTTGACTTTGCCCCTTATATACTCCGCCCCGCTTACATGTACCCCCACATTATAAATGGAAACACCAGCAATACTCAAACAAATATAGTACCAAGCAAAATCCGCTCTCCAAAAGCCAAATGGTGCTCCCTCGGCTCTGAACCCTACAGCGTGCCCAAACAGCAGTTTCCTTCCACATATATGGCATCGTCATACCCGGGAGAAACCTTTTAACAATTTTTGGGGTGTGTGTCTCCAGCGTCATAAGCTTGGCATGACATATTTGCCACTGAATGGCATATCTAGGGAAAAATATAAATTTTTAATTTGCACCATCCGCAGTGCATTCATTTTTGGAAAAGACCTGTGCGGTGAAAATGCTTATTATTTCACATCTGAGCCTCTGCAGTTGTGAACCAATACTTTGTAAATCGCCAAATTAGGCCTCCACTCCGCATGGTACTCTTCACTCCTGAGCCCTGTCATATGTCCAGGCAAAAGATTAGGGCCACATGTAGGGTGTTTCTAAAACCGGGAAACACCGCATAATAATTAGAGAGCTGTCTTGTTATGGTGGCACAAGCCGGGCACCACATATTGGCATATCTATGGAAAAAAATCCCATTTTCACTCTGCAACATCGAGTGCACACTAATTTCTACAAAACACCTGCATGGTTAAAATGCTTACTACACCCCTTGGTAAATGCATTGAGGGGTGTAGTTTCCAAAATGGGGTCACTTCTGGGGGGTTTCCACTGTTTTTGGCCCACAGGCACCCAGAAACCAATCCAGCAACATCTGCACTCCAAATGGCGGTCCTTCCCTTCTGAGCCCTGCCGTTTGCCCAAACAGCAGTTTATGACCACATATGGGGTATTGCCGTACTCGGGAGAAATTGCTTTACAAATGTTGGTTTCTTTTTTTCCTTTATTTGTTGAGAAAATGAAAACATTTTCGCTAAAGCTACGTCTTATTGAAGAAAAAGGATTGTTTTTATTTTCACTGCCCAATTCTAATAAGTTCTATGAAACATCTGTGGGGTCAAAACGCTCACTACACCCCTAGATGAATTCCTCAAGAGGTGTAGTTACCTAAATGGAGTCACTTTTTGGGTGTTTTCATTGTTTTGTCCCCTCAGGGGCTTTGCAAATGTGACATGGCCTCCGCAAATCATTCCTGCTAAATGTGATCTCCAAAAGCCAAATAGCGCTCTTTCCCTTCTAAGCCTCGCCGTGTGTTCAAACAGCCGGTTATTACCACATGTGGGGTATTGTTTTACTCGGCAGAAATTGCTTTACAAATTGTACAGTGCTTTTTCTCCTTCAGTCCTTGTGGAAATGAAAAAAATTAGCTAAACCTACATTTTCTTTGAAAAAATTTAGATTGTCATTTTCAGGGCCTACTTCCAATAATTTATGCAAAAAACCTGTGGGGTCAAAACACTCACTATACCCCTAGATAATTTCCTCAATGGGTGTAGTTTCCAAAATGGGGTCACTTGTGGGGGGTTTCCACTGTTTTGTCCCATCAGGGGCTTTGTAAATGTGACATGGCCTCCGCAAACCATTCCTGCTAAATGTGAACTCCAAAAGCCAAATAGCGCTCTTTCCCTTCTCAGCCACACCGTGTCTCCAAACAACCGTTTATTACCACATCTGGGGTATTGTTTTACTCGGGAGAAATTGCTTTACAATTTTGCGGTGCTTTTTCTCTTTCAGTCCTTGTGGAAATGATAAAAAATTAGCTAAACCTACATTTTCTTTGAAAAAATGTAGATTGTCATTTTCAGGGCCTACTTCCAATAATTTATGCAAAAAACCTGTGGGGTCAAAACACTCACTATACCCCTAGATAATTTCCTCAATGGGTGTAGTTTCCGAAATGGGGTCACTTGTGGGGGGTTTCCACTGTTTTGTCCCCTGAGGGGCTTTGTAAATGTGATATGGCCTCCGCAAACCATTCCTGCTAAATTTGAGCATCAAAAGCCAAATAGCGCTCTTTCCCGTCTAAGCCCTGCCGTGTCTCCAAACAACTGTTTATGACCACATGTGGTACTGTTTTACTCGGAAGAAATTGCTTTACAAATTTTGCAGTGCTTTTTCTCCTTCAGTCCTTGTGGAAATGATAAAAAATTAGCTAAACCTACATTTTCTTTGAAAAAATTTAGATTGTCATTTTCAGGGCCTACTTCCAATAATTTATGCAAAAAACCTGTGGGGTCAAAACACTCACTATACCCCTAGATAATTTCCTCAATGAGTGTAGTTTCCAAAATGGGGTCACTTGTGGGGAGTTTCCACTGTTTTGTCCCCTCAGGGGCTTTGTAAATGTGACATGGCCTCCGCAAACCATTCCTGCTAAATTTGAGCTCCAAAAGCCAAATAGCGCTCTTTCACTTCTAAGCCCTGCCGTGTGTCCAAACAGCCGTTTATTACCACATGTGGGGTATTGTTTTACTCGGGAGAAATTGCTTTACAAATTTTGCAGTGCTTTTTCTCCTTTAGTCCTTGTGGAAATGAGAAAAAAAAAATCGCTAAACCTACATTTTCTTTGAAAAAATTTAGATTTTAATTTTCACGGCATTCTTCCAATAATTTCTGTAAAAAACCTGTGCGGTCTCAATGCTCACTACACCCCTAGATAATTTCCTTGAGGTGTGTAGTTTCCCAGATGGGGTCACTTTTGGGCGATTTTCACTGTTTTGGCACCGCAAGAGCCCTTCAAACCTGACATGGTGCCTAAAATATATTCTAACAATAATAAGGCCCCAAAATCCACTAGGTGCTCCTTTGCTTCGGATTCCGGTGCTTCAGTACATTAGCACGCTAGAGCCACATGTGGGATATTTCCTAAAACTGCAGTAACTGGGTAACAAATATTGAGTTGCATTTCTCTGGTAAAACCTTCTGTGTTATAAAAAAAATTGTATTCAAAATGTATTTCTGCAAAAAAATATGAAATTTGTAAATTTCACCTCTACTTTGCTTTAATTCCTGTAAAATGTGTAAAGGCTTAAGACATTTTCTAAATGCTGTTTTGAATACTTTGAGGGGTGAAGTTTTTAAAATGGGGTGACATTTTGCTGGTTTCTAATATATAAGGCCCTCAAAGCCACTTCACAACTGAACTGGCCCCTGTAAAAATAGCCTTTTGAAATTTTCTTGAAAATGTGAGAAATTGCTGCTAAAGTTCTAAGCCTTGTGATGTCATAGAAAAATAAGGGGATGTTCAAAAAACGATGCCAATCTAAAGTAGACACATGGGGGATTTTAATTAGCAAGAATTTTGTGTATTATAACTGCCTGTCTTACAAGCAGATACATTTAAATTGAGAAAAATGCTAATTTTGCCCTAAATTTAGGTGTTTTTCACAATTAAATACTGAACATATTGAGCAAATTTTGCCAGTAACTTAAAGTGCAATGTGTCACGAGAAAACAATCTCAGAATCGCTTGGATAGATGAAAGCATTCCGACGTTATTACCACATAAAGTGAAACATGTCAGATTTGAAAAATTAGGCTCTGTCAGGAAGGTCAAAAGTGGCTAAAGAGGGAAGGGGTTAATATACAGTACAATGTTGTTTCCTTGGCCATTTTAACTTGAAACCACAATCAACATACAACGCCACAGACACTGCCGAAATCACACGCGATTAGCTGGAAGATCCAGACTATCAGCAAGGGCATTTTACAGGTAAAACACCTGTATTACTGAAGTGCATGCACGGATTGGCTGTCCAGTGCCTTTCTACAGTATAGTACGGTACTACTTGTCCTGTCCTGCTCTTTACTTGCGTCAGAATTAGTTGCTCCTTTAAACACCAAGTGAGGATCCTGTCCTCATAATAGAAAGTGTTTTACAGCTTCCAGCAGCTTTCTTACTTTTAAAAGTAAGGACTTGCTTTATCTGTATTGGTTATCTGCTTATTTTTCTTTAACCCCTTCCCGACATCCACTGTATATATACAGTGGAGGTCGGGTGGGGTAGTGCGCTCTATAGAATGAGCGTGTTGGCTGTATGTAATTGCCGACACTTCAGTGTAACTTGTGGAATCCAGCTCAAGGGAAAACAGCCCCTGATTTTCAGACATTTTTTGAGCAACTCACGTTTTTCGCTGCGTTTTTCGCTGCGTTTTCGAGGCGTTTTTTACGGCCGTTTTTGGAGCTGTTTTCATTGGAGTCTATGAGAAAACGGCTCCAAAAACGTCCCAAGAAGTGTCCTGCACTTCTTTTGACGAGGCTGTAATTTTACGAGCCGTCTTTTGACAGCGACGCGTAAAATGACAGGTCGTCGGCACAGTACATTGTAAAGCCCATTGAAAGTAATGGGCAGATGTTTGCCGACGTATTGGAGCCGTTTTTTCAGACGTAATTCAAGGCGTAAAACGCCTCCATTATGTCTGAAAATAGGTCGTGTGAACCCAGCCTCAGTGTCACAATATACTGCAATACATTAGTATTGCAGTACAGTATATCATGCAAGCGATCCAACAATCACTGGTTCAAGTCCCCTACGGGGACTAATAAAAAAAGTTAAATAAATAGAAATGAATGGGTCCGTAATTACGGCCTGTAATTACAGATGTAAGATACGGACGTGTGCATGGGGCCTTGTTCTTAATTTTTATCTTATTTTGGGTTGACATTTTGGGGCTTTGGAACCAACTACTAGTTTCCCATATAGTTATGGTGCCAACTTAGAAGGGTTGTCTCGGAACGCATTTAATTACAGTACATAAGAGTTATTAGCCATAGCTACTGTATACAAATGCTCAATGCACAAGTGAAAAAAGGGCAGGGCCACAAGCAACATAACATTGAACTGGTCACTAAATTTTCAACAAACTTTGCATAAATCAAAAGTACAAGCGAATGTAAGAAACTTGTATAAAAGGGTTTAATATGTAAAAAAACAAAAATTTCAAAAATTTAAAAGTACACATAATTGGTATTGTCGCATTAATAACAACCTACAGATGTAGCCATCTTTAACTTGATTCTGATAACTTGCTGCAGCGTGATATCACACAACAAAAGCCATTAAAAAGTCATTGAAAATGTCAAGATAAGAGATCTAGCTATTGTTTATTTAATGCGTTAAAAGTCAAGGTAAAGACGGCTACATCTGAATGCCACTAAAATAATACATGATTTATCCCGTGAAGTAAACGCCGTATAGTATGAATAAAAATAAATGCCAGAATAACTTTTTTTGGTCACCTTCTCTCCAAAAAATGGAATAAAAAGTGATCAAAAAGTCACACGTACCCCAAAATGATACCAATAAAACCTACAGCTTGCCAAGCAAAAAAACAAGCCCTCTAAGGCTATGTTCACACTGGGTATTTTCCTGAGTTTTTTTACGCGGAAACCGCGTTGCAAAACTCGTCAAAAATGGCCCGAGAACGCCTCCCATTGATTTCAATGGGAGGCGTTGGCGTCTTTTTCCCGCGAGCAGTAAAACTGCCTCGAGGGAAAAAGAAGCGACATGCCCTATCTTCGGGCGCTTCCGCCTCTGACCTCACATTGACTTCAATGGGAGGCAGGAGAAAGCGTATTTCTCGCTGTTTTATGCCCGCGGCGCTCAATGGCCACGGGCGAAAAACGGCGCGATAATCGCCGCGAAAATCGGCGTGCAGGGAGAGGAATATCTGCCTCAAAGTTCCAAACGGAATTTTGAGGCAGATATTCCTCCCCCAAAATACTCCGTGTGAACATAGCCATACAGTGCTGTTTCCGAAAAAAAAAAAGTTATGGCTCTCAGAATATAGCGTCACAAAAACAATCGATTTAAAAAAAAAATGTTTTTATCGTGCAGTAAAACTTAAGAGCTATACATACGGCTCATATGGCTATGTCGACAAAAACATAAAAAAGTTATGGCTTTTGGAATGAATTAAAAATAAAATGGAAGTTACATCATAAAAAGAGTTCCAGTTTATCAAAGGTAAATGTAAAAGCTTACTTATAAGGCCAGAATCTGCAGGTAGGAGTCTATTGATTATAAGATATACAGCATATAACAATTGAGCAATTTTTTATAATAGATTGTAATGTATATTATGAATTGAGTATAGTGATCTGTATAAGTTAGGCTTCACTTAACATCTGCGTCAGGGTCCCATTCTGACGTACCATTGGAGCTTCCCGTCAGAACGGTATCCTGACTGAAACAAACGGAAACCATAGGACCCTGACGCAGGTGTGAATGAAGCCTAAAACATAATAAAGAATTGTAAAAAGTTTACAAAAAAAATATAAAGCATAGACAACTCATATATTTTGAAGTGTACCTATTGTTACATTACACTCACTGCTCAGGCAGTTGTAAATGTATATCAGATGTAGTGCAGCTGAAATTGTCTGAGAGGCACAACACTTTTGGCAGATTTGTCTTTTATCAAAAGTAGAATTGGATCAGCACTAGAAAGAGGGGATACATTCCCTAATATACAGCTGCTTCTCTAATCTCACAGCATGCAATTCCACAGGGAGAGAAACTGCAGCTGCATCCGCTTCCTCTCCCTCCATCTATCTTCTATTTAACATGTTACTGTTGAAAAATTTGGGGGGATCAATAAGGTTTTTCAATATTTACAGAGAGTTCGCAGATAGGGAAAGGTGAACTACAAGCTGCTGGAAGATAGATAAAACTTTCCCTGGTAACTTATATTACAAAATTTCATTTTTTGTAAAGCAATTTACAGTAATACCTCATATATGGGCATACACTGCTGTTTGGACACACGGCAGGGCTTTGGAGTGCAGATTTTGCTGGTGACAATTGGCTACAAACCGCTTAGATGCAGCAATCGCTTTTGATCACTGCATGTAAGGGGTTAATGGCGCGGATTGGAGCTATCTCCGGTCCCTGCTGTTACAGCAGGGTGTCATCTGTAACATACAGCTGACACCTGCCGCTGATGACACGGCTCATCTTCTGAGCCTGCGCCATCTTCTTCTCGCCACTGGAAGCCTTTTAGTGGTCTTCTATACTCAGCAGACTGGGAGGCCAGTGTCAGGCCTCTGGATGCCATTTCAGCCATCGGCACCCCCGCGATTGCGTTGCGGGGGGTGCCGATTGGCTACAAACCCCTTAAATGGGGTTCTGAGCCAGTGCCAACCATTTGTCATAAGTATACAACAAATTGCAGGAAGCTCTAGCTTTCCATGGCGTGTACTAACGACGAAGGGGTTAATCAAATGACATCACGTCCTGTCTCGTCTCCTAAGGCTGGATTCACACGAGCACATTACGTCCGTAATGGACGGAACGTATTCCGGCTGCAAGTCCCGGACCGAACACACTGCAGGGAACCGGACTCCTAGAATCATAGTTATGTACAATGCTAGGAGTCCCTGCCTCGCTGCAGGACAACTGTCCCGTACTGTAATAATTTTTTCAGTACGGGACAGTAGTTCCACGGAGAGGCAGGGACTCCTAGCATCGTACATAACTATGATGCTAGGAGCCCGGCTCCCTGCAGTGTGTTCGGTCCGGGATTAGCGTCTTAAATACATTCCGTCCATTATGGACGTAATGTGCTCGTGTGAATCTAGCCTTACAAATCCAACTATTGTGGTCAAAGAAAACAATTCAAGTAGGGGTCTGGGAGAGAACACGGTAAGGAAGCTCCACCCATGAAACCAGAATCAGTTATGGAAGATGATTCTTAGGGCCCGGGGACGAAACTAGTTAATTGAATGCAGATAAGTAGAAAAAGGTACCAATGTACATAGAGCTAGGAGTTGTCATATTGATAAAATAAAGTTAGGTTGTAATACTGACACTTAAAGGTAATAATTCAGATTTTTTTTTTCCTAAAATCTATGAGATTTTCTAAAATCAGCAAGTATGAGAATAATTTATATATCCTGTAAAACTGGAACAGGATGGTTTTGCTATAGTAGAATGTTATTAACTTGATATAAACTGTGTCACACGTTGCGTACACATATATTTCATGCTGAGTTCAGCTTCTACAGCGTATTAAACTGAAATTTCAGCAAAACATTGATACAAATGGGCTGATATTACTCATTTTGAAGACTTCTGTTGATTCAGATTGATGACTGAGAACCAGATACTATTTACCACTCAGATCAACACACCACAGAACTGTAATTGAAACTCCAAGAAGAGCCCATTGCAGAATAATTGAATTGAGAGTCTAATCATCTGTTTCCATCTAAACCCGACTTCTAAGCAAGCTCATATTTATTACAGAAAATAACAGTTCCACTAAAAAGAAATCCTTTACCACTCAGAACACAATAATAGAATAATCATTAACCTAAACTATAACCTACAGAATACCTTAATAACTGTATACTCGACTGGAACAATCAAATATTTTCACCTTTAAGTTAATGATTTTGTAATCATTCATACTTATCCCTTAAACACAAAATAATTTCAGCTGGAACATTATGAGGAACAAGTTCAATTTCAAGATGGATCATAATATATATATACAATGGGGGAATTTAAAAATGCTATATTTACGCAATACGGCTGGGTTCTCACGGGACGGATACGCTGCGTAAAGATCATGCAGCGTGTCCGACCTGGAGCCCATAGGACATTCCCTCAGAAAAATCGCACCACATTGTGAGGAAAGCCGTACCCAGTCCCTCCTCTGACGTCCGCTCTGGCCTCCCTGGATGACGATTTAGGCCATGTGACGCTGCAGCCCGTGATTGCAGCGTCATCTCAGGAGACCGGACTGCCGGAAGAAGAAGGGCATTTTGGGTAAGTATGATTTTTTTTTCGGCGTTGCGATTTTTGCGGTTTAAACGCTGTGATTACGCCGCAAAAGTCGCAATGCTTGGCTTTCTGTTGCAGGTTTTGCACCCCCCCCATTGAATTCAATGGCTAAAACCTGCACTGGAAAATTAACAAAAACGCAGCATAAATTGACATGCTGCGGAATTAAATTATTAAAGTATTATTAAGTTATTAACGTTTTCTAAATCCACTTTGCTGCTAATGTAAAAGCTGCGTATTTTCCGGACAGAATTCCATTGCGGAAATTCCGCAGTGTTTACGCTATGTGGAAACCCAGCCATATGGTCAACTTTTCCTGTTTTCTGCCGCTCACACCACTTTTAAAAAAAGCAAGTGGGGCTTAGTGGGAGGGGGCGGGGCCACACGGGGTTTGGCTATCATTTATGACAGAAATTGGTGTGCGTTAGAGCAGAAATTTACATGAGCTTGTGTGCCTCTTCATAAATTAGTAATACAGTACTTCACTCCTGCAAGCCTCAATGTCCTAGAGATCAGTAAATAAAGTAATAATAATAAAAAAAAAATGTCAGCATCTTGCTATAATAGCCACCATGCTTTTCTGAATATTTCTAAAGCATTAACTGCTAGACAAATAAGTTTGTCCACACTCTTGCAAAATCAAAAGAATTCTTCCAGCACTACAGTGGGTACAAAAACACAGACACAAAATATAACTTCTTGTCTTCCATGCAATGTGCAAATGACATCATCCATTTACAGTATCACGCATTCACACAACTTTTGTCCACTATGTCCACCAAAAAAACATCACCCACGCTCATTGGAAGCCACATCTCTAATAAGATCAACTTGGTCCCGCTTCACTTGTGGAGGCTTCTTTCAGCACTTTGAATCCCAGAAGTGTTATGTTACTTTCAGCACAAAAGTGAGAGCAACTTAGGTTCTCAGTTTCTTTGGGGCAGTATTCCAGTTCTTATGATACTGACCTTTTGACTTTAAACCTTGCCTGAAAAACCATTGCCGTAGGGCAGGGCTTCTAAACTTCATTAGGGCCGTACCACCCAGAATATCGAGACACCTTCGCCTCACCAGTGGTTGAAATCCATGCTAAAATATTTTTTTTCTCCATGTATTTTTCATTAAAAATAAGCAGAAAAGAAGTCTTATATCAGAATAAGGGTATGTTCACACGGCCTATTTACGGACGTAATTCGGGCGTTTTTGCCCCGAATTACGTCTGAAAATAGCGCCTCAATAGCGCTGACAAACATCTGCCCATTGAAAGCAATGGGCAGACGTTTGTCTGTTCACACGAGGCGTATATTTACGCGCCGCTGTCAAATGACGGCGCGTAAATAGACGCCCGCGTAGAAGAAGTGACCTGTCACTTCTTTGGCCGTAATTGGAGCCGCTATTCATTGACTCCAATGAATAGCAGCGCTAATTACGGCCGTAATTGACGCGGCGTTCAAGCGCCTGCACATGCCGGTACGGCTGAAATTACGGGGATGTTTTCAGGCTGAAACATCCCCGTAATTTCAGCCGTTACGGACCCCCGCCGTGTGAACATACCCTTAAAGTGATAGTTAAAGGGATTGTCCAGAATTAAAAAAAGATATCTGATTACTTCTAGAAATAGCGCCACATGTGTCTGGTATTGCAGCTCAGCTAATTTTACATAATAATACTAAGCTGCAATACCATTAACAAACATTGGACAGATGTGGCCCTCTTTTTGATAGTAAGCAGCCATGTTTTTCTAGTACTAAACAACCTTATTATATGGTAGTCTGTGTTTCTGCACTATTAGTGCGTGGGCTGTCCTGTAGAATAGGCAACTCAATGCCTGAAGCCTCTCCTGCAGAGCACCTGTTAGGCCCTATGCATACAACCGTATATTTAATCCGTAATTACAGAGCGTAATTATGGACCCACTAATTTCTATTGGCCACGGACACCTTTCCGTATTTTTATAGATGGGTGTCCATGCTGAAAAAATTATAAAACCTGTCCTTTTCTTGTCCGTAATTACGGCAAGGACTCTCCCATAGAAGCCTATGGGCGCTTCCATAAATACGGACGGCTACGGATATGTATCCATAAACCCTCGGTATTTACGGAAGCGTTGCTTGTTGGTGACATCATTTGCAGCCTCCCTCTTTCTATTTACGGATCCGTATATACGGATAAGTTACGGATGCATTACAGACCGTATTTGCAGACCGTATTTACGGATAAATGAAATTACGGTCGTGTGCATGGGACCTTAAAATCAATATATTATACTGTTGCCTACACTACACAAATGTAGGTCTCATGCCTGGAGTTCCCCTGCGGCAAAACTGAAGCTTTATGACATCAATCATCTGGTTGCCATGTATAAGATATTTTCTCCCCTTGAGGCAATGAAATCAGAGGCAAAAAGGTCCAGTGCACCTCTATGGTTGCCCTACAACAACTCAGTTCAACACGGTATAGCTGTGTGCATTGATCCTAACAGTTTCAAATTTACAATAAGTAACCAGAAAGCAGATAATATTCCTTTAGTTTATTTACAAATATACTGCAGTTCTTGGTTTTACTGAGTTTCATATGATAACTAATTAAGGATCTGCTTACAATTGAATAATCACATTTGCATTTAAAACGGAATTTATATATTGATTTCGAAACGTTGGTTTTTGTTGCTATGTTTTATTAGCTTTCATGGAAAAGTGCACAGAAGTCACCACACACACACACACACACACACACACACACACACACACAAACACACACACACACACACACAAACACATCCACCTATTGGGTCATTTTTTTTGTCAAGTAAATGATGTACCGCTAAAGCATAATAAAGTGGGGCTCCATCTTGCTGAAAATAGTAGTCTTCATTTTCATGCTCCAACTGCAATTGCGGTGTTAAATCGTTAGACACAGGGGGGCGACCCCCTCTAACAGTTTATTAACTTAAAATTTAAAAAAACACCCCCTTTTCCCATTTTTCCCCTAGAGCATAGTAAAAAAATTAATAAATAAACGTAATTTGTATCGCCGCGTCAGTAAAAGTCTGAACTATTACAATATATCATTATTTAACCCGCACGGTGAACGCGGTAAAAAAAAACAAATTGTAAATGCCAGAATCTCTATTTTTTGGTCACCTCATCTCCTACAAAAAATTAATCAAAAAGTGATCAAAACCTTGCATGTACCCCAAAATGGTATTATTAAAAACTACAGCTTATCCCGCAAAAAATAAGCCCTCATACAACTTAATAGACGGAAAAATAATAAAGAAGTTATGGCTTTTCGATGGTGGGGAGGAAAAAACGGAAATGAAAATCTGAAAAAGTGCTGCGGCGGGAAGGGGTTAAGGTAAAGGTCTAAGGTAACTGTTGTATTGTAGAAGATGGGTCCAATTACCCCTTTACCGCCAGAAGCATGATAAAGACCCATGCTGGGTTGAAACGTTGCAAGTGTTACATGCTTGGTGAATAAACCGACACAGTTTTTGGAAACTTTGAGTGCTGCAGTTTCTTTCTCTTCAATGTTAGCTGTCTCTTTTGGACATGGGACTTTTTTTCTGCGTGAACCACCCATTATTGGGGAATTGTCCTCTCCTGTTGAAATCAATTTGGTTCTGCTGCTGACTTCTCGAAATATAAATCTAACGGTAAATACTCTCTCCTGATTCTTTTTGATCTCTCTGCAGCCTTTGACACTGTAGACTACCAACTCATACTCAATATTCTCCCACTATTGGCCATAAAGACACTGCTCTCTCTTGGTTTTCTTCCTATTTCTCTGACCGCTCATTCAGTGTGTCATTTGCCAGTTCTACTACTTCTTTTCCTCTTCCACTTGCTATTGGGGTTCCTCAGGGATCAGTCCTAGGTCCGGTCCTCTTTGCTCTGTACACAGCCCCTGTTGGACAAACCATGAGCAAATTTTTTGGCTTCCTTCTCTACTCTGATGTCACCCAATTATATGCCTCTTCCCATGACATCAACCCTGCTCTAATACAAAACACCAGTGATTGTCTGTCCGCTGTCTCTAACATCATGTCCTCTCTCTATCTGAATCTTTCAAAAACTGAGCTCCTTGTGACGTAGACTAGGGGATTTATACTACTGGTAAAACTCATAGCAAATATTAAGGTCATTATTTATTTCTACAGCCTGCCTTAGTAAATTGACCTCTGTAGAATTTGAAATTTAGAATTAACAATATTTTTTCTATATAATCTTTTCTGAGACTTGTACCTGGTTTGCAGCTTCTCAGTTACTATCACTATATACGATATTTACTACCATTTTCACTTGCATGAATGTTACCATAGAGGAGAGAAGGAATAGGACATGAGTAGATAAGATAGACATATGTTAATGGTGCTGTGCACTGACCGTCCCTATGGGGGAAGTCATTTTCCATGTGGCCTATCTACTGTAGACAAGCAATAAATTAACCTGCAATAAACTTGACTTACTGTTGCTGAAGTTGATGGCTCATGCTATTGTTGAACATATTGTCCTGAGGTTGTAAATTTCTTCAGTGAGACAGATAAATCATGATACATTTCTTAAATAGAAATAACAGATTCTACTTTATGGCTTCTGTTGTTTATGCTGCAATAGCAGATCGCTGATCATGGCATTGGCCCCGAATCTTGTATCTGAAGTTAACAATGCTCTATACCTATTTTTATAGCCAAGAATACCTAAAGTATGTTTCGGTACAGTCCATGACATTACCCAATTCTTATGTTCAATAATAAAATCATTAAAAAAGCATGAAATACAATATAAGGCAGAAATGACTAATTGTGCTTAAAGGGGTTTTCCCATGAGGGACATTTATGACATATCCACAGAATATGTCATAAATGTCAGACAGATGCGGGTCCCACCTCTGGGACACACACCTATCTCTAGAACGGGGCCCCCTAAACCCTGTTCTACCTTTCTCTGTTCCTCCTGCCTCCCTCGGCCACTTCCTGACTATATAGTCGGAAGATCCGAAAACAGTGTAGCTCTCTGAAATACGCTGTTTCCATAACTTCCATAGTAGTGAATGGTAGTTACGGAAACACCGTAGCATGCGAGCTGCGCTGTTTCCGTAGCTACCATTCAGTTCTATGGGACTTACGGAAACAGCATATTTCAATTAGCTACGCTGTTTCCTAATTCATGGTCGAAATTCACCTGCTTGTGCCGCAACACAGAGTAGTAAAACGGGGTTTAGGGGGCCCTGTTCTAGAGATAGGTGCGGGTCTCAGAGATGGGAACCGCATCTATCTGACATTTATGACGTAGCCTGTGGATATTGATACAAAAAGAAGGGTGATCAAGCAGCTGGGTTGTATGGATATAGCGTTGTTTTCAATTAAATCCACGTGAGTTAGATGCATGCTCAATTAGGTTACTTAACTGCCGATTTGTTTAGCTTCGCCAGATGAGTTATGCCTGCTACTTTTTGAAACTTCGATATCTCTGCATTTTTGCTGACCCTGGGGTATGCGCAGTGTAATCCTGTGATCGATGCTGGGCGCTGTGGCGTGGTGAACTTCTCTTGCCCTTTTTCCTTTCTGTTTTTCTTCTAGTGAAATAATGACTGAGATATATATATATATATATATATATATATATACAGTGAAGGAAATAAGTATTTGATCCCTTGCTGATTTTGTAAGTTTGCCCACTGTCAAAGTCATGAACAGTCTAGAATTTTTAAGCTAGGTTAATTTTACCAGTGAGAGATAGATTATATAAAAAAAAAAAAAGAAAATCACATAGTCAAAATTATATATATTTATTTGCATTGTGCACAGAGAAATAAGTATTTGATCCCCTACCAACCATTAAGAGTTCAGCCTCCTCCAGACCAGTTACACGCTCCAAATCAACTTGGTGCCTGCATTAAAGACAGCTGTCTTAAATGGTCACCTATATAAAAGACTCCTGTCCACAGACTCAATTAATCAGTCTGACTCTAACCTCTACAACATGGGCAAGACCAAAGAGCTTTCTAAGGATGTCAGGGACAAGATCATAGACCCGCACAAGGCTCGAATGGGCTACAAAACCATAAGTAAGATGCTGGGTGAGAAGGAGACAACTGTTGGTGCAATAGTAAGAAAATGGAAGACATACAAAATGACTGTCAATCGACATCAATCTGGGGCTCCATGCAAAATCTCACCTTGTGGGGTATCCTTGATCCTGAGGAAGGTGAGAGCTCAGCCGAAAACTACACGGGGGGAATTGTTAATGATCTCAAGGCAGCTGGGACCACAGTCACCAAGAAAACCATTGGTAACACATTACGCCGTAATGGATTAAAATCCTGCAGTGCCCACAAGGTCCCCCTGCTTAAGAAGGCACATGTACAGGCCCGTCTGAAGTTTCCAAATGAACATCTGGATGATTCTGAGAGTGATTGGGAGAAGGTGCTGAGGTCAGATGAGACTAAAATTGAGCTCTTTGGCATTAACTCAACTCGCCGTGTTTGGAGGAAGAGAAATGCTGCCTATGACCCAAAGAACACCGTCCCCACTGTCAAGCATGGAGGTGGAAACATTATGTTTTGGGGGTGTTTCTCTGCTAAGGGCACAGGACTACTTCACTGCATCAATGGGAGAATGGATGGAGCCATGTACCGTCAAATCCTGAGTGACAACCTCCTTCCCTCCACCAGGACATTAAAAATGGCTCGTGGCTGGGTCTTCCAGCAAGACAATGACCCGAAACATACAGCCAGGGCAACAAAGGAGTGGCTCAAAAAGAAGCACATTCAGGTCATGGAGTGGCCTAGCCAGTCTCCAGACCTTAATCCCATCGAAAACTTATGGAGGGAGCTGAAGATCCGAGTTGCCAAGGGACAGCCTCGAAATCTTAATGATTTACAGATGATCTGCAAAGAGGAGTGGGCCAAAATTCCATCTAACATGTGTGCAAACCTCATAAACAACTACAAAAAATGTCTGACTGCTGTGCTTGCCAACAAGGGGTTTGCCACCAAGTATTAAGTCTTGTTTGCCAAAGGGATCAAATACTTATTTCTCTGTGCACAATGCAAAAAAATATATATAATTTTGACAATGTGATTTTCTTTTTTTGTTTTTTGTTTTTTATATATATAGTCCATCTCTCACTGGTAAAGTTAACCTAGCCTAAAAATTCTAGACTGTTCATGTCTTTGACAGTGGGCAAACTTACAAAATCAGCAAGGGATCAAATACTTATTTCCTTCACTGTGTATATATATATATATATATATATATATATATATATATATAGTATATTGCCTGTTGTATTGAATGTATATAGTATACATCATTTTTCTTACACGTTTTTAATGTGAAATAATGTTATCGATGTTAACCATGCACCTGTATGAATCACCTGTTAGATTTTGATTGTGACTATCACTGGTCCAAATGTATCACGTGATGATCTACATCTACCTATTAAGCGGATGTTCTTAGATATGATGTTAGGCTTGAGAAAGACTTCACTCACCATGGGTCAAAACGATTCCTGTTTTTTGCAGATGTCTTGACAATAAAAATACTATTTTGAAGACTTGGGGACTGTGGATAGGTCATAAATGTCTCTCATGGGAAAACCTGTTTAACCACTTCAAGACCAGGATTATTTGTCATAAAAGGGTTTTCTGCGTCAGACAATCGCTTTCTAGGGCATATGGATGTAATAGAGGGAGGGGAGACCTCCTTTAAGCACTCTTCTCTATTGGCCAGAGTAGGGAGCTGCTGCAAAGAGCATGTATCCTCTTGGAAGACCTTGCAGGTCCATGCATTACATGAACAATCCATTTATTTATTGCCATCCCATTAAAATCTCTCCCCCTACTTCTCTGCTCTGATTGGACTATTTTCAGGGTCCTTTTTTAAAACTGGGGACTTCTTATGTGGCAGACAGGCCCTGGGCCTAGGTGTAACTGCTAACTAATCTACTACGCCCTTGGTAATTATTAATGCTGTTCACTGATTTAAGTAATACAGTTGGGTCTATAACAATCTTTAAAATATTCTCATATCAAAAAGAAAGGCTTTAACTATTAAATATGGAATAGATTTTACTGTATACAAGGTGAAACACACAAAGGCTTGCAAATCTAAACCAATGATAAAATAATGTAATAGGAAGTATATATATATATATATATATGTATATATATATATATATATATATATATGTATGTATGTATATACACTACCGTTCAAAAGTTTAGGGTCACTTAGAAATTTCCTTATTTTTGAAAGAAAAGCGCAGTTTTTTTCAATGAAGATAACATTAAATTAATCAGAAATATACTCTATACATCGTTAATGTGCTAAATGACTATTCTAGCTGCAAACGTCTGGTTTTTAATGCAATATCTACATAGGTGTATAGAGGCCCATTTCCAGCAACCATCACACCAGTGTTCTCATGGATGATTAGAAAACACTTGAAAACCCTTGTGCAATTATGTTAGCACCGCTGTAAACAGTTTTGCTGTTTAGAGGAGCTATAAAACTGACCTTCCTTTGAGCTAGTTGAGAATCTGGAGTATTACATTTGTGGGTTTGATTAAACTCTCCAAATGGCTAGAAAAAGAGAGCTTTCATGTGAAACTCGACAGTCTATTCTTGTTCTTAGAAATGAAGGCTATTCCATGCGAGAAATTGCCAAGAAACTGAAGATTTCCTACAACGGTGTGTACTACTCCCTTCAGAGGGCAGCGCACACAGGCTCTAACAAGAGTAGAAAGAGAAGTGGGAGGCCCCGCTGCACAACTGAGCAGCAAGACAAGTACATTAAAGTCTCTAGTTTGAGAAATAGACGCCTCATAGGTCCTCAACTAGCAGCTTCATTAAATAGTACCGCAAAACGCCAGTGTCAACATCTACAGTGAAGAGGTGACTCCGGGATGCTGGCCTTCAGGGCAGAGTGGCAAAGAAAAAGCTATATCTGAGACTGGCTAATAAAAGGAAAAGATTAATATGGGCAAAAGCACACAGACATTGGACAGAGGAAGATTGGAAAAAAGTGTTATGGACAGATGAATCAAAGTTTGAGGTGTTTGGATCACACAGAAGAACATTTGTGAGACGCAGAACAACTGAAAAGATGCTGGAAGAGTGCCTGACGCCATCTGTCAAGCATGGTGGAGGTAATGTGATGGTCTGGGGCTGCTTTGGTGCTGGTAAAGTGGGAGATTTGTACAAGGTAAAAGGGATTTTGAATAAGGAAGGCTATCACTCCATTTTGCAACGCCATGCCATACCCTGTGGACAGTGCTTGATTGGAGCCAATTTCATCCTACAACAGGACAATGACACAAAGCACACCTCCAAATTATGCAAGAACTATTTAGGGAAGAAGCAGGCAGCTGGAATTCTATCTGTAATGGAGTGGCCAGCGCGGTCACCAGATCTCAACCCCATAGAGCTGTTGTGGGAGCAGCTTGACCGTATGGTACGCAAGAAGTGCCCATCAAGCCAATCCAACTTGTGGGAGGGCCTTCTGGAAGCATGGGGTGAAATTTCTCCCGATTACCTCAGCAAATTAACAGCTAGAATGCCAAAGGTCTGCAATGCTGTAATTACTGCAAATGGAACATTCTTTGACAAAAGCAAAGTTTGAAGGAGAAAATTATTATTTGAAATAAAAATCATTATTTCTAACCTTGTCAATGTCTTGACTATATTTTCTAGTCATTTTGCAACTCATTTGATAAATATAAGTGTGAGTTTTCATGGAAAACACAAAATTGGGTGACCCCAAACTTTTGAACGGTAGTGTATATACTTGCTATTTCATTATTTTATCATTGGTCTAGATTTGCAAGCCTTTAATTATACATATATATGTTGTTATGGAAAAACTGTAACATGGTGTGCATTTGAAGTAAGGATTGAGAACAGAAAGTGACTACTTGCTCTGAATCAGGTAAAAGCTTTATATTTCAAACCAGTTTCCATCTTATAATACTCCAGTAGGATTTCTTCTATCATAGTTTTTTTTTGGCTAGCTAAAAACATTATGAATTATCAACATATTGACCATGTGTGAGTTCTAGTATTTAACATCAACTAGCATAGTACAGATGGCTACACTATATGACATCATTTTATTACAACTCTGCCAAAAAGTAAATCACTACTGAAAGCTAATATTATGCCTTCCAATGTAGAGTGCCAAGACCCATTATTTAATGACCACATTATATAATCTAGAGTAAAACATGTAATTTCTACCAGTATATAGTGCATCAGTATATCATGTGATAACTACCAATGTAAATGGTTATTCCACACCGTTCCTGTGGCGACAGTGCTGGGTTAGCACAGCGGCCCCTTTACTGTCTTTCCCTGCGCTCCTGGAAAAGCAGAACTGTAGCCTTTTCTTTTAGCGGTATGACACGCAGAATCAGTTTATTGACAAGTGCAAAATGGATATTAGAGAAACATTGAAGGGTTGGACATACTGTAGTTGGGACAACACTTTCTATTGATGCTGATTTCTCAACATAGAAGCAAAAGGGGTAAATAAGTAAAAAAAAATACACACTTTTGCAAAAAATATGTATGCTTTACTTAATCACCCACAAACTCTCGGAACTCATATATACTGCTAGAATGTATATGTATTATACACATAGCAAGGCATGAGGGGGAACGTGCATTACACTAACAATTTTGGTTGGCCATGTGCGTAAAAAAGAGAGGCATTCAAGTTTTGACATGCTAGGGAGCTGATGTGGTGAAGATAACAGTAAAGAGGTAAATGAAAGTGGGGGGGTTTTCAATAAATCTGATTTATAAAATTTCATTTTTAATTGTCCTAAAGTTTTGGATACCAAATCGTTAGAATTCTGGACATGAGATTTGTTTAAAAAATATCTTTGGCTTAAAAAAAAAACCTATGGAAACAGAAGCACGTTTTATTCAATTTACACGTTTCATCTCCGACATATATTCAAAATAATTTAGGCTGTTAAGAAAGTCTTACCTACAATCATGTGATTGCATACATCGCAAAAAGTGGGCTTTTTAAAGACATGCTCCTGAAAAACATGTGCCTTGCTATCAGGTGGCTGTGGGACTTTGGTAGGGGTTGAAGGCTGAGTCTCTGAGCTTTGGATTTGGCTGGCGTTGGTTGGACTATCTTCTGGCTCCAAATCTACTTGGAATTTCATTTCACTATTAGTTCTTTGGAAGAAGTTGTCGGCACTTTTACTCCGTACACTCTTGGTCTTGAATGATAATGATTTCTTAAGCTTCTGGAGCTGTAAACAATAAAGAAAGATTCGCAAGTCAAACAGTTGTCTAGAATTTTTTAATATTTGTTATAAACTACTAAAATAAATATGTAATGGAAAACCGAACACTCATATGCTGGTACATTTCACCATCCCTGTCTGCTGTTGCTGGTAATGGCCATCTTCATCTCTATACTTCTGCTTTAAATTTCATTGTACACTCTGTTGTTATTCTAATGGCTAATAGTTTACTTTTATTTAAACACCAGCAGCAAGTCTTCTTTTTTCATAGTGTCTGAAGAAGGTCGAATGTATAGACCGAAACTTTAAACCTATTTTTGGATTACTACTTTTCGTTATATGTAAAATAAAAAAATCACTAATTGCATAATGCCTTGGAGTGCTGAGTTCCCATTTTTAGCATAGAATATGTTACACTCACTTCATAAACTTCACACATGTTTTTGACAAATCAGACCACATCTCCAACCCCCCCCCCCCACCACACTAGATATGTATACAGAGGTCACACTATAAATTTTCCAGCAGAGTAAAAATTACTCTGTATTTTTAGCCAAGGAAGAGTATACTATTTGCAGTAATTTAGTTTAATAGTACATAGGTATATGTGATGTTAAAAGATTTTCATTTATGAACGGAATAATTTCTTTAACGAATAACAATGCTCCCATGCATAAATAGGGAGTTTTGGGAATTATGGGGGAGATTTTTTTTTAAAACTAGAGTAAGGATTCGTACACAAATTTCAGGTCAAATGATGGACACCTCAGCAGAACCTGACGGACCTTATTATAAGTAAATGGGTTCCGTGGGGTGCCGCTGGTGTCCATCATGCAATGGATTCATCACAGCATTGTGGCGTCAATTAAATGTAAGCCACACAATAGAAGTGAACAGAGCTTAAATGGTACCTGTCGTTTCATTTGTCTTTTCAGGATAAACTACCATGTGTGAGTACATGAGGAGCAGCACTACTTCTGGCCATTATCTGACTTTGATTTAGCAGTTTTCCCCTTTGCATGCTTTATATGTATTTTGTATTTCTCTCTGAGCTGTGGGGTAGAGACTAGTTGCCATACACTACACACAGTAAGAAGAGGAGAATCTGCTCCCCAACCTTCTCTCTCACTCAGAAAGAGCCCCAGGATCATCCAGGACATATGTAGAGAAGTACTGACCTGTACTGATGTGAATAAAGTGCGTTGGTTGGGATAGAAAGTTTCTATGCCTGTCGTTCTGCTCTTATCTCCTGCACTTCCTGCTCACTCTTCCCCCTCCCCTCTCCATAGACATGTGTAATCTGATACATGTGTGCTGCAGTCCGACTCGAGATGGATACAGCTGAATTTTGAAGAAAGTCAGTTTAGCAGAGGGAGGAGGAGCAGGAAAACATCCAGATAAGAGCAGAAAGCGGCTTGTTATTCTGATAAGATATATTACAAAGTTTGTTATAATCGCCTGCACTATTCATTTATGCAAAGTTTGTTAGGCAAATTGACATAGTTGCCAATAGCAATTAATCTGTATATACCCATATATAATACACACCTGTGTGTACTATATATACAGGGTGGGCCATTTATATGGATACACCTAAATAAAATGGGAATGGTTGGTAATATTAACTTCCTGTTTGTGGCACATTAGTATATGGGAGGGGGGAAAATTTTCAAGCTGGGTGTTGACCATGGCGGCCATTTTGAAGTCAGACATTTTGTATCCAACTTTAGTTTTTTCAATGGGAAGAGGGTCATGTGACACATAAAACTTATCGAGAATTTCACAAGAAAAACAATGGTGTGCTTGGTTTTAACGTTACTTTATTCTTTCATGAGTTATTTACAAGTTTCTGACCACTTATAAAATGTGTTCAAAGTGCTGCCCATTGTGTTGGATTGTCAATGCAACCCTCTTCTCCCACTCTTCAAAAACTGATAGCAACACCGCAGAAGAAATGCTAGCACAGGCTTCCAGTATCCGTAGTTTCAGTTGCTGCACATCTCGTATCTTCACAGCATAGACAATTGCCTTCAGATGACCCCAAAGATAAAAGTCTAAGGGGGTCAGATCGGGAGGCATTTCTTCTGCGAGACACTACCCTGCATCCATCTTTCAAAAGCTTCTCTAATTTTGAATCTTCGCAAAGCAGGGGAATGTATTTTAACACCATATTTTTGATAGTATCAAACTGCTTGCTGAATTGTAATACAAGAGTTGGAGTGCTGTAACTTGTGGTGTAATTTACTGGAGTGATTCTGGTTTTATCAGTAAAAATGAGGGAATCTCTGTCTTTGGTTCCAACGATACTTTTGGCCCTTGCTAGTGTCCAATCTTTATAACCTCTGGCCCTTAATCTTCGGCAGATAGCAGATTCCTCTTTGACATATCCTCTATGTAAACTGCAATTTCGTTTGGCACGTGTCAGCTCGCCTATAGGAATTGCAGAAATAGTATGGGTAGGATGACAACTAGTTGCATGCAATATAGTATTGCCTGATATTGGTTTGCAATAAATATCAGAGCGGATGATATCTCCGATTTTACAAGTCAATTTGAGATCAAGAAAGTTAATACATGTTGAATTGTAGTTATGAGTAAATCTGAGGTTGGATGCATTGTTGTTCATGAATAATAAAAACATCGGTATGGCAGACACATCTCCCTCCCAAATGAATAGGAGATCATCAATGTATATGCCATACAAGTGGATGAAATGTGAACATGGATTAGTTGGGGAAAATATAAAGTGCTCCTCCCACCATGCCATAGTGAGATTGGCTATGGAGGGGGAGAACTTGGCCCCCATGGATACTCCTCTTTTTTGTAAGTAAAAACTTCCTGCAAAATTGAAGTAGTTGTGCATCATAAGAAAATGGGTTATCTCTACCAAGAATGTTTCCATAACCTGATCATACCCACTGTATTTATGGAGATGATACGTAAGGGCCTCAAGAGCAATTTCATGTGGAATACTAGTGTAGAGGGAGACAACATCGCAAGTCAGCCACGTATAGTCATGATGCCATATTTTGTTATGAAAGGCCTCAAGGACATCTTTGGTGTCCTTGAGGTGCCCTGGTACTCTGGTGACAAGGGGCTGGAGAAATGTATCCAACCATTCAGATGTCCTCTCTGTCAGAGAACCTATGCCGGAGACAAGGGGGGAGGATTAATTCCCTTATGTGTCTTTGGGAGTGCATGCAGCATGGGGACTATTGGAAGTTCTACCAACAGATATTTATATTCTTTATCTGAAAATATACCCAAATTCAAACCCTTATCCAATATTTTTTTCAGAATAGTACAGAAATTCTTAGTTGGATTTTGGTATAATCTGGTATATGTATCTGTATCGTTTAACAGTATCATAATTTGACTGATGTAAATGTCTTTATCCATAACCGTGATGCTGCCTCCTTTATCTGCCATGCGAATGACTATATCTGGATTGTCCCGTAACAGTTTTATTGCTTGTTTCTCCGACAATGTAAGGTTGTGTGAGGATATATCGATTTTGATTGATTCTTGGATTTTATACAGCTCTCGTTCCATAACCTGCTGGAATATGTCCATTGACTCGGTACGAGACTGGATGGGATAAAATCCTGGGTTTTTTACTTCAAGTTTGGATGTCGTTAGGGGAGATTGGTTGATATGTTGTCCAGCAAGATCTTCAAGGTGTATCAATGTAGTTTGTTCTTGGAACGACAGTGTTTTGTAGACATTGACCACTGGGGATATTTCAGAGATTTCTTGTGGTGGGATTGCAGGAGGTTCTTCAGATCTCAGAAAATGCCTTTTGATGGTAAGATTTCGTATAAACTTGTTTATATCAAGCAAGGTATTGAATAAATCAAAATCTTGATTTGGCACAAAATTGAGCCCTAATGAGAGAACTCTAATTTGGAATTTTGTTAATGGCATTGAGGAAAGGTTGACCACATCCAGGGTCCTCAGTGCCTCTGGTTCCTCAGTCTCCGGGGCAATATGATGCCGGCTTGATTTGTGCTTTCTGCCCCCCCTCTTCCCCCGTTTTTTGAAACATCTCGTGTGCTGTTGTGGTTGAATCTTGATCGTTGACTGTTTCTGGACATATCAGTATCCGATTCCTCCTCTGCCCCATCTGTGGTTTCAGGTTCAGTGGAACTGAAACTGACTTTGTGGGAGTTGGAAAAATATTTGTGTGGAGATCGTCTATTCCTCAAAATAGATTTGGTCTTGTATTTGTTGTAATTAGTTTTGTGCCACCTATAGACTTCATTCTTGCTGTAGTCCTGGTTATCTCTCTGGAACTTGTTTTTTTTAGTTTCTGCGATAGATTTTTCCAGTTGCTCCAGGTGATCATTGGTTCGCTTTTGCAGCAATGTGAAGTCTGGTGACCTGGAGGATAAATTAATCTCTTCCCTTATTTTGCTAATGTCCGTTTGTAGTTCCATTAATTTAATATTCTCTTGTTTGGTAATCAGCCGCATAAGGTTGATTGAACAGTCAGTCAGAATGCTGTTCCACAACAGTACTCAAATCAAATTTTGTGTTCTTTTACTTTCTTTTAGTTCACATTAAAAAAAATTTTTGGGAAAGTTCTGTCAGAATATAATCTAAATGGCTTTATCAATTAAGCTTAGTTTCATATTATATATCGTATCAAACAAATAAAGATGAACAAGAACTAATATGTATTGTAAACCATTCTAAATAAACCTATTAGATGTTCAATTTTGCATTTGGCATGAAGTTTCAGGGTATGTTCACACGCTGAGCCAAAAACATCTGAAAATACGGAGCTGTTTTCAAGGGAAAACAGCACCTGATTTTAAGACGTTTTTTGAGCAACTCACCTTTTTCGCTGCGTTTTTCGCGCCGTTTTTTCGGCCGTTTTTGGAGCTGTTTTCAATAGAGTCTATGAGAAAACGGCTCCAAAAACGTCCCAAGAAGTGTCCTGTACTTCTTTTGACGAGGCTGTAATTTTACGCGTCGTCTTTTGACAGCTGTCAAACGATGTCGCGTAAATTACAGGTCGTCGGCACAGTACGTCGGCAAACCCATTCAAATGAATGGGCAGATGCTTGCCGACGTATTGGAGCCGTATTTTCAGGCGTAAATTGAGGCATAATACGCCTCGTTTACGCCTGAAAATAGGTCGTGTGAACCCAGCCTTAATACAAATGTGTTCAGTAAATAACCTTTAATAATTAGAATAGATTACTATCTACTCACGCATAAACATGTGAGCTATCCGTATATTAAGGACGCACTCTATTCCCGGAGACTTGAAGACCAAATTCACACCAATTATTATGTTGCGTTAATACCCTTCCCTACTTGAAATTTATGTTTTATATGGATTTATGGTCTTCTAAATATCACAATTGGCATCCGTTGCCAATAAAGATACCACATTTAATGTTTACACTTAGAAATCACTTAATACCGAATTTATACGTATCTAATGCATGAATAAACTAAGGTCCTGATTTATATACATTTCTTTCAAGCTTAGGTACAAGTAATAGTTTCCAAATAAATAAAATAAAATACTCCTCTCGTTTGGAGACATGATCTATTATTCATTTAGGAAGCAAGGGCGCATCGTGTTTTCGTAAAAAGAGATAAAAACAAAAAATAATAAAATTAAACTTAGATATAAGAATGTGCTGTACTAGTAGTGAAATAAATACTAATAAAAACAAACATATCAATTTGTTCTGGATGTTCGACAATAGACTTTTTAAATACGTTATAATGCCACCACATTTAGTTCATAATTAATTGACCGGTTCAAAAATATATAAAACTGATAAATATATTTCCCAAACAATTAACATTTTGTTACACTGTTACATATTTATACAAAGAAACCTTTTTTCTTCAATCTTTTTTAACAGAATTTAATTCTTCTCCATGTAAATGTTTTACATTTTTTGATATGATACTATGTTATGTTTGTTTTTCATGTATGTACGAGTATTATTATGGCCGTGTGTTTCAGTTTCCCCCTTATATGTTCATAATAATAACCAAGTCTAATTCAACCGAATTAGTATTGAAATAATATCTATATTCACATATTATAAGTTTGAATTACTTTTGAGTAAAATTGTGTGTAAAATAAATACATAATAACATTATGTTAAATCTACGTAATTCCAACTTACCTATTCGCTGTTTGCTAGCCACTCCTTACTTGCTGAATCTTTCCAATCACTGATATTTGCATAGCGGCTTCAACAGCTGACAACCGAGCATAAAGTGGAGTCTTAGACACACGGTCATTATCTTTCCTGC
Source organism: Rhinoderma darwinii (assembly GCF_050947455.1). NCBI lineage: Eukaryota > Metazoa > Chordata > Amphibia > Anura > Rhinodermatidae > Rhinoderma > Rhinoderma darwinii. The sequence goes on along the minus strand of NC_134691.1, from coordinate 223,413,300 downwards.
CATGACTAAGAACGCAGACCACGTTCGAAACGCGTAGGCTGGGGTATACACCCTGACTACTCCTACCTTGGGACTGCGTCTCCCTTCTGATTTTAAGGATTTCTCCAATAAACATGGGACTTGTTTTTCCCTTTTAACCACCATCAGCGCTGGATCATTTTTTTCTTCTATCTTGCTGTTCCACACCGCGGGCCGTCGTGGGGATCCGAGCGACGCTGTTGGAGACGCAGACCGGTGAGCTGGAGGTTCTCTCCCTGTTTCTATATTTTGGATATTCCTATTTCAGTGTCCCCACATATAAAGATAGGAAATAGATATTGTTATATTTGGAGACATGGATAGAAATAAACGTGAATCTAAATAAGACTGTATGCCAGTATTACGTTCATTAAAAAGTCACAAAATATGGCGCATGCCATATATGCGCAAAAATGTGCAACTTTTTCTCATCTTAAGCTGCCCCTGTTACTTAAAAAAAGGGAGCAAAGCTTAGTATAAGACAGCACTGCCTGACAAATTCAGTATATTTACGTCAGATACTGATGTAAATTATAGTGGAAATCTGCGCCAGATTTTCCTTTTTGCCGCATGGACATCAGAAGATGTGACAAATTTAATAAGAGGCGAGCACCTCTTTATAAATTATTAGCATCTTAATCCTGCGGGCTTTATATTGAGGCAATGTTCATGTGGTATATTTTTAGGCATATTTCAAAGTGTATTACGCTCTGAAAAACATTTGATGTACGCCTGCAAACAGCCTCCCATTGATTTCAATGGGAAATACGCTCTGTAGTTTATATGAGGCGTATTTTTACAACTCGTAAAAATATGCGCATTTAAAAAGAAGTGACATGTCACTTATTGAAGCATTTTACAAGCCGTTTTTCTCCATTTGCCATTGACAATAAAAACTCTTTGAAAATATGCCTCAAAATACACTTCTAACACATGTTGTTTTTTAAAACAGCTGTTTGTCTTGAAATCTGCCATGTATTTTTTAGCCTGAACATATGCTGTGTGAACATAGCCTTAAACTAGCGTATGAAATGCGAGTCTTTGTAAATCTGCTCTAAAGTTTCCATTATGAAACTGCACCGGACAGATATCTAAACAGGAATTGTCATCAGAATCTTTCAGTAGTACAGTTTAAATTGGCCATAGAATTAAGATTTTGACTGCTAATCCTGATCATTTTTAATTTGTCCGATTATTTTGTCCCCATGGCGACATCGGAGGTATCTGGCGATCATTTATTAAACATGTATTCTCAAGTTAGAGAGAATATCTATAGCCAGCCTTAGGCTTTCAGTGTGTATCGTAAAGTGACCATCTCTCAGTATAGTAGTAAAATATTATCATTCACATTTTTAGGGTAGACTAAAGCACCTTTTTTTATCTCCTCTGATCTCACCATATCTTCAGTTTGCATGATTATTCAGTAGTGTAGGGAGAGAGACAAGTCGCTGACAGACACCTCGGGTAGCAACATATCTCTCAGCAGAACAAAGGATCATCATCGGACATGTTGAAATCCAAGTAGTCTGATGCTCGTTTCATCTCAGCCATCCGGGGGCGGTTGGTAGGCCTTCATATGCATTCGATTTTTGGGGTCCACCAACATCATTAGCAAAAATTATCCAGATTAGTAAGGATCATTATTTGAGATAATTTCTCTTTTGACCCAGCGAGGATTCATCAGGGTCATTAAGTAGATCTGAAGGTTAAGACTAAAGTATAGAATAAAGCATCTTCATAGTGACGTAAGGCTTGATAAATAAAAGATGAAAGTATTTCAGCACAATTCACTGCAGTGAGTCACATTTACTTTGCTTCTAAAATGGCTTTTCTAATGGCCTAGCAGGGGATGTAGCAATCAAACCTCATTAGTGCATCTAAGAAAGGAAAATTATAGAATCATGAGGTGTCTAGAATGACATTCATTATTGATTTGACATGTGCTGTAATTTAGAAGGTTTGCACTGAGCCAATTGCATTTTTTATCTTATTTTACCCAGACGCTTTCTACACAAGGAAAGACATCTTTACTTCTGTCATAATCAGCATTGAATGTATAGCTAATGCCGTAACCTAAATAGTTACTTATTTAACTTTATATTGCATGGTGCCTCTTTTTGCCAGAGGAGTCTTCATAGCAGTGAAAGAATTAAATCAATGTGATGTGTGGTACTGATGCTGGGGAAGTATGGTCTATTGGACATTTAATGATAATGCAAGATGATATGAAGGGCCATTTACACATAGTAAATAACTAACAAATTTTATTATATTTACCTAAATTTTTTATCTATTGAATGTATGTGTTTAGTGTTTTTAAACATTTTTCTAATAGACATTTATTAAAAATTTATTATTTACTATACATAGAAGCTGCTTAGTGCCGCTGTAAGGCAAATCAATCAGCTGGACTGACAGTTCGGCTGACAGTGGCTCCTGTGTGCCTCTAAGGCCTCATGCACACTAACGTGCTTTTGCGGCCGCAATTCCCCCGAAAATCCACGGGAGAATTGCAGCCACATTCATTTCTATGGGGCCATGCACAAGACCGTAGTTTTTACGGTCCGTGCATGGCCCAGGAGCCCGCACCGCAGAAAGAACGAACATGTCTTATTCCGTGTTCTGCGGTCCGCGGTTGCATCAAAACTGTGTGTGTAATCCTGGTCAAGGGCCGGGTTTCCACGGGTTTGATATGCTGCGTAAAAACTGCGCAGCTTATCCAACCTGGAACCCGCAGTACATTACATCCGAAAAACCTCACCATATTGTGGTGAGATTTTTCCGGACAGGCTTTCCGCTGCGGAAAGCAGCTGTAAAAAAACCGCACATACTTACCTAGGCCGTTGTTATGGCGACGCGTCTCCTGTGCAGTCCGGTCCGGCCTTGCGGGATGAAGCTGCAGCCCATGTGACCGCTGCAGCCTGTGATTGGCTGCAGTGGCGGTCACATGGGATGTTCCGTCATCTCAGGAGTCCGGCCCCCTGATGTCATGTGCCAGCCTCTTGGGATGACGTTTCATCCCATGTGACCGTCGCTACAGCCTGTGATTGGCTGCAGTGGTCACATGGGATGCAACGTCATCCCGGGAGGCCAGACTGGACGAAGAAACACAGACTTCTGGGTAAGTATGTTTTTATTTTTCCGTTGTTGCGCAAAAGTCTCAACACTTGGCTTTTTGTTGCGGGTTTTGCATCCCCATTGAAATCAATGAAGAAAACCCGCAACAGAAAATCCACGAAAACACAGCATAAATTGACATGCTGCAGATTTAAATTCTGCACCGCAGGTCAATTTATTAACGTTTACGATGTGTTTTTTCTCTGCAGCGTAAGCATGAGATTTTCTTAATCTCATCCACTTTGCTGCTACTGTAAATGCTGCGGAATTTCTGCACAGAATTCCGTTGCGGAAATTCCGCAGTGTTTGCGCTACGTGGGAACCCGGCCTTAGGATTATATTGTTTGTTAGAGGAACACAGGAGCTGCTGTCACCCGAGCCCTCAGTCTAGCTGACTAACGGATTTGGCTTACAGCAGCGCTATGCAGCTACATAGAAGCCGCAGCACTAAAACAAAATTCAATTTTCAATAAATGTCTATTAGAAAAATGTTTAACACTAAACACATACATTAAATAAAGGTTTACATTGCCTTTTATGCATCTAAAACCCACGCATCATGCACTTCATCAGCTTAGGGCCAATGCTAAATGGCAGAGCGCCTGTAACAAAATGTGGTTATATATAGCGACAACATATTCAGCAGAAATTATGATCGTTTACATCAGTCCCAGTGCCTAATAGGGGCTCACAATCTAATTTTCTTACACACATTAGCTTCAGTATCATTGGAAGCCAAATAAACAATCAGTACGTTTCTGGAATATGAGAGGAAACTGGAGTACTTGGAGAAAATTCACACAAACATGGAAGGAACATACAAACTTCGTGCAGTTGGAATCCTTGGCCAGATTCAAAGCCAGGTCCCCATTGCTGCAGGGCAACAGCTTATATCTCTAATATGCATGCCTAATGTGGATACAGTGGACAACCTAAAGGTGGCATTTAAAGCTTTTTTTTTAAAAAAACACATCATTTTTCTTGAATAATTTCAAAATTTTGCAATAAATACATACGTAGATCACATACGTAGAAAGTATGCATAATAGAACATCACAGAAAATAAAACGTATAAGAAAGTAAAATACATGGCATAAACGTATTCCATATCGTAAGAGCTAAAATCCCCAACATCCGCACCCAAAGCACGACTCTGGCTACCAGAGTAAATATTAAGAGTGAATGATTCCAGACAATATACTCAAATTAAGACATGAGTTGCAAATCCCCGAGAGCGCCTTTCAGAACTTCCCTATTGTACCAGGCAGTGTATTTAAATGGTGTGACAATGACCGCTATTTCTGGATCAGTAAACTGTGATTCAGTAAAGATTCTCCACTTGGTAAACTATTTCTCAGCACCTGATTCTTTTTGTCTTTCCACTTCTATACATTCCAACCCCAATGATTTTTTTAATTGTGTCACAATCATGTCTATATTCTGTATGTCTTTGTCTAGCCATTTAGAAAGAAAACAACGTAGTGCCACTAATAGAACTATATGTAACAGGGGAGTAGGAGATCCCGTCTCCTGACGATCGTTCACATCTGGTGGTCTAACCTGATAAAACAATAGAGACTGAGGGGACATGGGAAGGCTCGCCTTCCAGTGGTCAAATACATACATTCGGACCGCCCACCAAAACCTTTTGGTGTAAGCACAACCCCATACCCCATGCCATAGACTTGTCAATGGGGTATGACATTTGGGACAAGCAGTTATAAAATCTGGGAATGATGGAGAAGGTAGTATGTTAAAGCCATATATAGCTGTGTGCATCAACTTAAAGTAGATTTCCCTCCATCTCTCATTCAATATGACCTTTAGTAATTTTTCCCAACCTTCTTGTATGATCACCCCTATGTCAGGATCCTGAGTCCATCTCTCCCATGTTTTAAACATAAGTTTGGGTTGAATTGTTAGGAAGTTGTCTCTAAGAGCTCTATAAAGGACCGAGATAGACACTCTATGAGTCATCGGGCCTATGACTTCATCCAGCGTGTGAGTTGGATGAATAAATCCCATAGCCTGGATGTACAGAAGGATCTAACCTGGAGCACCTGAAGAAAATTACCTTCGGTTGATCTCAATTTAGCCAAAATTTCAGACGAGGTGGGCCACCCTTTTTCCTCACTGTGCATCAGATCTCCTGCACACCCGATCCCACTGGCCACCCAAGAGGCAAAGGCACCTTCCCTCTCCTCACCCGGGAGAAATTCCTGATGTCCCCATAAAGGCATTTGTTTGGACAATAAATGAGGAAATCCAAATATCTTATGGAGTACTTTCCAAGCAATGACCGTATCCCATGAAAGGCTTCATATTTTGAGGCGTTGTGGAAGTGAAGCAACTTTACAATGTAATAAGACTTTTAAATTCCAGGACGAGGCATGTGCGGTTTCCAGGTCCAGATTTGAGTAATGTCTCGACTCATGGAGCGAGTCTACTACGTGTCGGAAGAGAAATATCACATTATAACATTTGGGAACTTTATACCTCCATCAGCTTTACAAAGCATTAGTTTAGTAAGTGCTATACGCGGCCTTTTACCCTCCCAAATGAACCGTGTAAATGCGGAATTTAGTCTAGAGACATCAACAAGTGTGAGCAACAATGGAAGCGTTTGAAAGGGATACAGGAGTCTAGGGAAACTAATCATTTTAACTAGGTGACACCTGTCCAGAAAGGACAACGGTAACTGGCACCATCTCGTGAGCTCCGTCTGTATTTTTTTTTAAATTGGTGAAAAATTAAGTCGGTATAGATGCTCAGTGGATTTCTCTATCTTAATGCCCAGATATGTGATATATTGGTGGGTAGGATATATGCCGCATCCCAATGATTGTCAGAAATTTCTAGGGAATGGATGTCCTAATTCCAAGATTTCGCTTTTCGTTACATTGGCTCTGTGTCCTGAGCAGAGTCCAAAGTGACACAAAAAATCAAAATTAGGTACTAAATGCTTCTGTGGATTCGACAAAAAGAGAATGACATCATCAGCAAATAATACTATCTTTACTTCATTAGTTCCCACTTTTATTCCACTAAACAATATGGAGTCTACCAGGAATCGTGGCATGGGTTCCAAAGCTAGGTTAAATAACAATGGTGACAATGGACAACTCTGACGAGTCTCTTTGTGCAACTCAAAGGGGGCTGATAAAAATTCCGGGGTATGAATGCGATCCTGCGGATTGGCATAAATACCCTTCAAAAATGTCCTAAAGACTTCCTGAACACACATCTGAAAGCCTTTTCCGCATCCAATGCCAGTAGCGCAGCTCTGGTTCCTGGCTGGGGATGATGCTTTACCGTCTCGGTACTACTCCGAGCTGTGGTGGCGAATCTCCAAAAAGTATTGGCAGCACTTGTCAATACTTTTCGGACATTCGCTACCGCAGCTCGCTCCCTAACAGACCCCACCTGGGAACGTCCCACTAAAGCAGGTAAATATAGAGCTAGGGTATTTGCCAAGATCTTCTACAGAAATTTCTGACCTTGATCAATTAACGATATTGGCCGGTAGGACCCCGGGTCTAGAGGATCCTTTCCTTTTTGGGCATCACCTTAATATAAGACAGCTTGCCTTCAGCGGGAAACATACCAGATATAAGCAGGGCATTATAATAGTCTTACAACAAAGGGCTAATGTTGTCTTTCAGAGACTTGAAAAATTCCCCTGTATACCCATCCGGCCCAGAGGTCTTACCAATCGAGAGGTTCTGTATCATACTCTGAATTTCTTCATCTGTGACGTCTGCATTCAGCAATTCGCATTGTCCCTGAGTCTGGGTAATTTTACCTTATCCAAAAACTCCCTGCCTTTGTAAGTCAATAGGTCTAGGCATATAAAGCCTGGTAAAAGGTACGTAAAATGGTATTGATTTTTTTGGGATCTGACGTAGAAACTCCTTGTTGGTCCTTAAGGGTTAAAATGTATGTCGGGGTATATCTACCCTGTGCTAGACGAGCTAACAGTTTACCCGCTTTATTATCATGCCGAAAGAGATCTGCTTCGAATTGTGATCAATAAATATTCTCCCTTTTTTCTAGCCTTAACCCCTTAAGGACACATCCTGTTTTGGCCTTCAGCACACAGCCGATTTTTTTCAAATCTGACATGTTTCACTTTATGTGGTAATAACTCCGGAATGCTTTTACCTATCCAAGCGATTCTGAGATTGTTTTCTCGTGACACATTGGACTTTATGTTACTGGCAAAATTTGCTCGATACATTAAGTATTTAATTGTGAAAAGCACCAAAATGTAGCGAAAAATTGCAAAAATTTGCATTTTTCTAAATTTATATGTATCAGCTTGTAAGACAGATGGTAATACCACACAAAATTGTTGCTAATTAACATCCCCCATATGTCTACTTTAGATTGGCATCGTTTTTTGAACATCCTTTTATTTTTCTATGACATCACAAGGCTTAGAACTTTAGCAGCAATTTCTCGCATTTTCAAGAAAGTTTCAAAAGGCTATTTTTACAGGGGCCAGTTCAGATGTGAAGTGGATTTTAGGGCCTTATATATTAGAAACCCTCGATAAGTCACCCCATTTTAAAAACTTCACCCCTCAAAGTATTCAAAACAGCATTTAGAAAGTTTCTTAACCCTTTAGATGTTTCACAGGAATTAAGGCAAAGTAGATGTGAAATGTTCAAATTTCTTTTTTTTTTTGCAGAAATTCATTTTTCATCTATTTTTTTTGTAACACAGAAAGTTTTACCAGAGAAACGCAACTCAATATCTATTGCCCAGATTCTGCAGTTTTTAGAAATACCCCACATGTGGCCCTAGCGCGGTCATGGACTGAAGCACCGGCCTCAGAAGCAAAGGAGCACCTAGAGGATTTTGGGGCCTCCTTTTTATTAGAAAATATTTTAGGCTCCATGTCGGATCTGAAAGGCTCTTGCGGCACCAAAACAGTGGAAATCCCCCAAAAGTGACACCATTTTGGAAACTATACCCCTTGAGGAAATTATCTAGGGGTATAGTGAGCATTTTGACCCCGCAGGTTTTTTGCAGAAATTATTGGAAGTAGGCCGTGAAAATGAAAATCTACATTCTTTCAAAGAAAATGTAGGTTTAGCTAATTTTTTCTAATTTCCACAAGGACTAAAAGGAGAAAGTGCACCACTACTTTTGTAAAGCAATTTCTCCCGAGTAAAACAATACCCCGCATGTGGTCATAAACGGCTTTTTGGACACACGGCGAGGCTTAGAAGGGAAAGAGCGCCATTTGGCTTTTGGAGCTCAAATTTAGCAGGAATGGTTTGCGGAGACCACGTCGCATTTGCAAAGCCCCTAAGGGACCAAAACAGTGAAAACACCAAAAAAGTGACTCCATTTAGGAAACTACACCCCTTGAAGAATTCATCTAGGGGTGTAGTGAGCATTTTGAACCCACAGGGGTTTCATAGATTTTATTAGAATTGGGCAGTGAAGATAAAAAAAATCCTTTTTTTCCAATAAGACGTAGCTTTAGCTCAACATTTTTCATTTTCTCAACAAATAAAGGAATAAAAGAACCCCAACATTCCCCATTTGTGGTTATAAACTGCTGTTTGGGCACACGGCAAGGATCAGAAGAGAAGGAGTGCCATTTGGCTTTTGGAGCACAGATTTTGCTGGATTGGTTTCTTGACACCATGTCACTTTTGCAAAGCTCCTAAGGTGTCAGTACAGTGGAAACTCCCCAAAAGTGATTCCATTCACAAAACTACACCCCTTGAGGAGTTCATCTAGGGGTGTAGTGAGCATTTTGACCCCACAGGTGTTTCATAGATTTTATTAGAATTGGGCAGTGAAAATAAAAAAAATCCTTTTTCTTCAATAAGACGTAGTTTTAGCTGAAAATGTTTCATATTCTCAACAAATAAATGTAAAAGAACCCCAACACTTGTAAAGCAACTTCTCCTGTGTATGACAATACCACATATGTGGTCATAAACTGCTGTTTAGGCACAGAGTAGGGCACAGAAGGGAAGGAGCGCCATTTGGCTTTTGGAGTACAGATTTTGCTGGATTGGTTTCTGGGCGCTATGTCGCATTTGCAAAGTCCCTGTGGGACTAAAACAGTGGATCCCCCCCAGAAGTGACCCCATTTTGGAAACTACACCCCTCAAGGTATTCACCTAGTGGTGTAGTGAGCATATTAACCCCACAGGTGATTGGCAGAAATTGGTGTGCACGTGATGTTGCAGAGTGAAAATGGTTTTTCAATAGATATGCCAATATGTGGCGCCCAGCTTGTGCCACTGGAGACACACACCCCAAAAATTATTAAAAGGGTTCTCCCGGGTATGGCGATGCCATATATGTGGAAGTAAACTGCTGTTTGGGCACACTGTAGGGTTCAGAAGGGAGGTAGAGCCATTTGGCTTTTGGAGCGTGGATTTTGCTTGTAGTAGTTTTGTTTGGAGTCTTACTGGTGTTTCCGTTTATAATGTGGGGGTTACATGTAAGGCGGGCGGAGTATATAAGGGCCATAGTCAGGTGGTATAGTGGGGTAAAAAAAAAACAATAAAATAATCCATAGATGTGTGTTATGCTGTGACACAATCCTTTCTGCACAGGCCGGTGTCGCACTAATAAATGGTCTTTACTTATCCCCCTTTTGGTCCGCACTCGGCACCTTTGCAGTTTGGGGAATTTTGCTGGGAAGTGTTGTCCTGGTATAATACGGGCGCCCTCACTTCCAGCAGATATGTTTGGGCCCTCCCCTTCCTGGATCCCTAATTTTAGGGGCCTTGATAATTCGCCACTTGAAACAGAAGAAATGTTCCCCTCGGGCTGCACAACTGCATATTTTTATTTCCTGGCTTATTGGTGCCTTGACTAATTTTATTTTTTCATAGATGTAGTGGTATGAGGGCTGTTTTTTTTTGCGGGACGAGCTGTAGTTTTTATTGGTACCATTTTGGGGTACATGCGACTTTTTGATCACTTGTTATCCTGGCATATTTTTTTAGTTCTTTTTATACAGCGTTCGCCACGTATTATAAATTACATGTTACCTTTATTCTGCGGGTCAGTCCGATTCCGGTGATACCTAATTTATAGCACTTTTTATGTTTTACAACTTTTTGCACAATAAAATAACTTTTGTAAAGAGAATGGATTTTTTCTGTCGCCAAGTTGTGAGAGCCATAACGGTTTTACATTTTTCGTCGGCGGAGCTGTGTGAGGGCTTGTTTTTAGCGAGACGAGTTATAGTTTTTATAGGTACCATTTTTAGGTACATGCGACTTTTTGATCACTTTTTATTTCAATTTTTGGAAGACAAAGTGACCAAAAAATAGCAATTATGTCAGTATTTTTTAGTTATTTTTTTTACGGCGTTCACTGTGCGGATTAAATAACATAATATTTTTATAGTTCAGGTCGTTACGGTCGCAGCGATACCAAATATGTATGGCTTTATTATTTTTTTCAATAATAAATGACTTGATAAGGGAAAAAGGGCGATTGTGTTTTGTGTTATTATTTGAAACTTTTATTGTATTTTTTACAACTTTTATTTTTACTTTTTTGACACTTTTTTTGACACTTTTCTTTAGTCCCACTAGGGGACTTGAAGGTCCAACAGTTTGTTTGATGTTCTAATACATTGCACTACCTATGTAGTGCAATGTATTAGAACTGTCAGTTGTTCACTGACAGCAAGCCGATCAGGCTCCGCCTCTGGGCGGGGCCTAATCAGCTTACGTAATGGCAGACAGGAGTCCATTGTTAGGGCTCCTGTTGCCATGGTAGCAGTCGCCAGCCTTGCCATCGCGTGGCAAGGCTGCCGATTTGCTACAAACCTCTAGGATGCAGCGATCACAATGGATCGCTGCATCGAAGGGGTTAATGCCAGGAATCGGAGCTAGCTCCGGTTCCTGGCGATAGATCGGGGTGTCCGCTGTAACATACAGCGGACACCCACTGCTGATGACGCCGGCTCAGCTTCTGAGCCGGAAGCTGAGCCGGCGCCATCTTGCCGATGGTACCGGAAGCCTCCTGGGCCCCGCCGACGACGGGGCATAGGAGGATTCCGTTGCTGGCGGACCGGGAGGTAAGCATTAGCCCTCTGATCGCCTTTGCAGCCACCGGCAACCCAGCGATCATGTTGCTGGGGCGCCGGTGGCTATAAACTCCTCACATGCTGCGATCGCTATTCAACGCAGCATGTGAGGGGTTAATCGGTCGGATCGGAGGCTAGCTCCGGTCCTGGCCGATACCTCAGGGTGCCAGCTGTAACATACAGCTGTCACCCAGCGGTGATGTCGCTGCCTCAGCTCCTGAGCCAGCTTCATCTCCATGACGTACAGTTACGTCAAGATGCGGGAACAGTCCATCTCCCATGACGTAACTGTACGTGATTTTGCGGGAAGGGGTTAAGTCAAATTCCTCTTTGGCTTCCCTCCATTTATCTCCCAGTTCTTTAGTCTGGATTGCAAGAATGCAGTGTATGAACACAGTGGACCAACACCAGCAGATGACATGGCTCCCCAAACCGTCACTGACTGTGAAAACTTCACACTGGACCGCAAGCAACTTGGATTGAGCGCCTCTCCACTCTTCGTCCAGACTCTGGGATTTTGATTTCCCAATGAAATGCAACAGTGTTGGTCCACTGTGTTATATCAAGTCCAGAGTCAACACAGTCGTCTACCAGGAAATTTTAGAGCACTTCATGCTTCCCTCTGCTCACAAGCCTTCACAGTTTTCTTCATGGTTGGGAATCACACCAGTCAGCCGGAGCACAGAGCGGTAGAATGGGGTTTAGGGGGCCACATTCTAGCGATAGGTGCGGGTCCCAGGGGTATATATTTGGGCCTTATAGGTTTTTTTATTCGTACACTTGTAGTTCAAAACACTTATGTTATTTTTCTTATCATTCTTCTATCTTAACAGCGCAGTAATGTTAGTATTCTGGGTCTTATTTTTAGTGACTGGTATGCACTGTTACTTTAGTCTCATGATGCGGTATCGCACCACATGTGTATTACTCTAATTGACCTTCAGTCACACTTTTTACATCATGCAGCAGTAAACTTTTTGTTGTTTTAAGGCTAGGTTTTCAAGTTTTTTGCTTCGACTGGTGGCAAATAAACGAATTTCAACCGTGACGTGTGAACTTAGCCTTAGTCTGTGTGAGTGTCTTTGTTTTCTCCCTTTCAAATACACTTGCATATGTGTAGTAATACTGAGTTGCAATTATGTACTTTGTATTTTGAATACATTAATAAAGAGATTTGTATTTTTGGGATTTTGTTGCCCTATATGATTGTAGTTATTGTAGAATGAATTTGATTTACTTAGAGTTCTATGATGAAATAAATTCAGTAAAACATTAGGGATTCCAGGTGTTGTGGATGGAATACGGATGCTAAAATGTGACCCTGAGTTTTGTATCATAGAACGAATCTAAATGCAAGTCACTAATACTGTATATAAGTGATGGTCTATTTATTTGAAAAATACTGAACACAAACATTTGCTTATTGAATGACTGTAATGTATAATTCCATTTGTATGCCACGAAAAAAGAAATAGAGGAATTAAAATGGAGCTAATCTCTGCTTATTGCTCTCTCACATCTTTTTGGAGTATGGGAGGAAGTTGGAAAGAGATTTATGCAAGTATGGGGAACAACCCCATGCAGATGTTACTCTTGAACCTAATAGCAAAGCAGCAGTGATAACTTCAGAGTTATCATGCTACCTGGGCTAACAGGCTAACAACTGAGCCACGATGCTACCCACTGACCCACCATGCTAACCACTGAGCCACCCTGCTAACTACTGAGCCACCATGCTAACCACTGAGCCACCATGCTAACCACTAAGCCACCATGCTATCCCCTTGGTTTGTTAGTATGATAATCTTTTTTTTAAAGGCTCTGCTGATTACATTTACAAAAAGAAAAAAATGTGTATTATATGTTGCTGTTATAATACTTAGATTAGTAATAATCATTTAACTGTTTATTACCCTTCTAATTTACAAGCATACTTGTATTCTTGACAGCATTCCAGATTTTAATTATCTGTCACCACAGGGACAATCTAGAAGCAACGCAGGCTTAGAACTAATGATAAGACAAATGCATCAAAACTATAAAGACTCACAAATGTTATAATATACTCATATTAGACCATAATATTTTTTGCGTGCCTCAGCATCTCAAAGTACTAATTTCTGCTTTTGCAAACTAGAGACATGCTAGCTAAAGTGTAAGGTCATACTAACCAAAAAAATAATAATAATACTCTATGTAACCTAGTCATATAATGTAAAGAGGCCAGATTATGTGGCGTTGATGTTTACAGAATATACTAGTGAAGTCAGCTTGCTTGCTTCCTTAGCACCCTTACACCTCATGCATATGGCAAAGCTGTTGTGATTGATATGTGGCCGAGACGCATTTAGAGATGCAAGTGGGTACACGGTTTATATTGGTATTAAAAAACCTGTGAAAAAACAAAAACTGCTTTAGAAAACTGTGGCAGTAAAGCTGCATACGATTTTGGCACTTGTGACTAATTTCCCGCACATCAGCCACACATCAACTGCAATGTGTGACCTTACCCTTATTCCATACCTGGTCTCTCCACCTGAAAATGAAAATGTTGGGATAGTTTCATGTATTCTTGATTCTTCTTTGTCATTTAGGCCCCCTTTCAAATCTATCCTTACATCAGGAAGACCCCCAATGTATACCTCCGACAAAAGGCCAAAACGTATTTTATATGGCATACAGTGGGATACGTCACCCATGGACTGGCCCTAGGAAAACTCCCGTCCATACATGGACGGTGACATCAGGAGCAATGTTGAAGTCCCCGGGCAGAGCACTAGCTGATGTTTTGCTCGGAGACTCCAAAGACAGGAAACTCATATATGGACAGTGACGTCATGAGCTTTCCCAGGGCCAAAGTCCTAGGACAGAGCATCTATTAACGCTCTACCCAAGGACTACAGCGCTGTGGAAGCTCCTGATGTCACTATCCATATATAAACAGTGACTTTAGGAGATTCCATGGCGTTGGAGTGCCAGGCAGAGAAACAGCTAGTGTTCTGCCCCGGGACTCAAGCACTGCTCCTGAGGTCACTGTTCATATGTGGAAAGTAACGTCAGAAGCTTTCACAGGGCTAGTCCCTGGGCAGAGTGCATGTAGGTCCTCTGTCCCGGGACTCAAGACCTGGGAACGCTCCTGACGTCACTGTCCATAGTCAAGTCAAGTTAAATGGACACTAGTTTTTCAAACAACTTATGCTAATCTAATTGTATACCAGATATTTATCAACTTTGTAATTTACTTACTGTTAACATTTTATCCATGGCAATTCTGTGTGAAGTTACTGCCACTAGATGTCTCCCTTCCTGTAGTCTGCTGTCGACCCCCTGATGTCAAGCAAAATCAGTCCCTAGTCACAGAGCAGAATTGTTGGACTGCAGAAAATAGGGGTGTGTCTCTTTACTGCCTGCCAATATAAGTCTATAAAGAGGGGAGAGGTGGGAGCAGGATGAGGGAGCAGAAGCAGAGTGAATCAGAAACACATACACACTGCCCATACAATTCTACGGAGAGGGGAGAAGGGCAGGAGGAGGGAGCAGGAACAGAAAGAGAAACAGACCAGCTGCCAATACAAGTCTATGGAGGGGGAGCAGGAGCAGAGTGAGAAAGACAGAGAGAGACTATGCAGCATTTTGTAAGTGTAAGGGCATGTACAGACGTGGCAGAATTTTTCCGCTGCAAATGTTGGTGCAGATTTGGGGCAATTACGCAACGAATCTGCACCAACATTTGCATATTTGACAGGTATTTCAGATGCTGCAGAAAACACAGCGGACTTGCCACAGATTTCAGTTTTTGCATTGCAAAGGCTGAAATACGCAGTGGAATTCCGCTTCTTCTCCGCAACATACAGTGCATGTTGCGGACTGAAAATTCAGTGGAAATCAATGGAAAAAACTGTCTGCTAAGGATTTCCACTGCGGACTGTCTGCAGTGGAATTCCATAGAAAATCCACCACGTCTGAACGTGCCCTTACTGTGTCAACCCAGTGCTGGATAATTCTCATTACTGCTGTATAATAACCTCCATGCTGCTGCAGCTTCTTTATATATGTGATAGAGATAAGAGAGCAGGATTCTCCTCTTTTCAATGTGCCATGTATAACAGTGTGGTGCACTTTCAATTCAGAGGCACAGTGTGGGGAACTTTTAATTCAGGGGGCATAGTGTGTGGCACTTTTAATTCAGGGGCACAGTGTACGTCACTTTTAAATCAGGTGCATAGTGTGCGGTAGTTTCAATTCAGAAGAAACAGTGTGGGGCTCTTTTAATTCAGAAGCACAGTGTGGGCACTTTTAATTCATGGGGCACAGTGTGGGGCACTTTTAATTCAGGGGGCACAGTGTGGGGCACTTTAATTCAGAGAGCACAGTAGAGAGCACTTTTAACTCAGGGGCACAGTGTGGGTAATTTTAGTTCAGGGAGCACAGTCATGGGCAATTATTATTTTGGGGGCATATTGTGGGGCATATTTTTATTCAGATGGCATACTGTTTACTTTTTGTCATTCAGGGGCACATTGTGGGGCATATTTTTTTGAGGGGGCACAATGTGGTGCATATTTTTAAATCAGGGGCTCAGTGTGGGGCACTTTTAATTCAGGGGTCACAGTGTGGGGCACTTTTAATTTAGAAGGCGCAGTGTAGGACACTTTATATTTAGGGGCACAGTGTAGGGCACATTTAAACTGTGGCAGAGTGTTGGATACTTTTGATTCAAAGGGAAAAGTGTTGGGCACTTTTAAATCAGAGGCACAGTGTGGAGCATTTTTAATTCAGGGAATACGGTGTGGGGTACTTTTAGTTCCGAGAGCACAGTATTGGGAAATTTTTTATTCAACATGCATATTGTGGGGCATTTTTTTATTCAGGGGCACATTGTGGGGCATATTTTTTATTAAGGGAAAAAATTGTGGTACATATTTTTTAATATGGGGCATATTGTGGGGCATTTTGTATTCAGTGGCACAGTGTGGGTGTATTCAGGGGCACAGAATCAGGTATATTTTTATCCAGGGGCACAGTGTGAGGCATATTTTTTTTCAGGGGGCACACTGTGGGGCATTTTTATTCAGGGGCATTCTATGGGTCATTGATATTTTTAAGGGCACAGCGTGAGGATTCGCAGCAAAAGTGAGGAGCAAAAGACTTCTGGGCGGTAAACTATGCAGAGAAGAAGTCGTGGTCGTGAGAATTTTTCTTGGCGGTCTGGACCAGAGGAAGATGGAAAGCAAAGAGGCCGACAGCTGTCATAAAAGACGTCACCTGTGAGTTATTAATGTAATTATTTATTCTGCCTCTGACTGCGTCTAATCAGTGCTGTAGTCACCCGTATGGTCTACAGCATGATGATGGGTGGTTGCACTGGGGGGCCGAATTCTGACTTTTGCTATGGGCCCTATGATTTCTATGTATGCCCCAGTAGAGAACCTCCATGTTTAGCCTTCAAAACTAATTTAGCAAGAGGCACATGTGACAGAAAGCACCACAGAGGTTCTACAACAGGGTCATCTGTCATTGAGAAGAATATTGGATATGTCTGTTTCTTTCACAGTACACTGCATATCTTCTATTGAGGCTTTTGGATTTAATAGACAGACATGCCAGCCTGAGCAACCAGGTGCATCTTCCACTTAGAGTGGGGCATCCTAGTTGTCCCGAATGCCTTTCCCTCCTTAATGCCAGGTGTCACGGTCACAGGGTATGTGGACCCACTAAGCTGCTCTGCCGTAGAGGACAGGCAGCTGACCAGCTCACAGTTTATAAGAAAGTCTATAATAGTGAGTAACACTTGGGTACCTGAACTAGTCCAGACAGTGGCTGTGGCTTCAGCATGGATGGAGGTCGGTTCAGCAGGTAGCTCCAGACGTGGCGGGCAGTATCCGATGTGGCAGAAGACACTGGATGAGGCAGAAGACACTGGACATGGCAGAAGATACTTGACATGGCAACGACAGCAGGTGCAGTAGACACGACTCCGAAACTGGTAGGCACAGGAACAAGAACAGGAGCAGGTAACAGGGCACGGGTAACACCTGGAGCGAGAAACACTAACCAATTGCAAGACAGACTTGTGATAACTAACAATACTCAGGAAGGATCAGAAGGGCTGGGGCCTTCTTATAGACCAGGAAATCATGTAGTTGATGGTGATGATTGTTTTAAAGGTGCGCGCGCTGGCCCTTTAAGAGCGGGAACGAGCGTGCGCGCGCACCCTACGGGACACAGCAGACCGGAGCGGAAGTGAGCGCTGGCGTCTCCTAGGAAGGAGATGGGGAGCAGCGCTCACGGATCCATGGCTGCGGGCGTCGGGAGGTGAGTAAACCCGACGGCCCGTGGCCATGGACGCTACAGTATCCCCCCTCATACGCCCCCTCATCTTGGGGCCAGAGCAAGAGAGGAATTTTTTAATGAGAGCAGGAGCACTGAGGTTCTCTTCCAGCTACCAGGACCTCTCCTCAGGACCAAACCCTCTCCATTCCACCAAATAGAAAGTCCTTCCTCTTACCCTTTTGCAGTCCAGGATCTCCCTGACCTCGAACACATCAGAAGAACCGCTGGGAGCAACTGTGGAACTAGAAGTCTTGCTGTAGCAGTTCAGGACCACTGGTTTCAGGAGGGACACATAAAATGAGTTGGGGATTCTGAGGGTAGGAGGCAGCCGCAGCTTATACGAGACGGGGTTTATTTGTTGCAGAATTTCGAAAGGACCAAGGAACCTGGGAGCAAACTTGTATGAAGGCACCTTCAAACGAATGTTCCGAGAGGATAGCCAGACTTTGGTACCCGGAAGATATCTGCCTTTCGCTTCATGCGATCGACTGCCACCAAAATAGAGGACCGGGTCTGTTGCCAGATTTGCAGAAAGTCCCCATATGCAGAGTCAGCAGCGGGTACCTAAGATGTAGTCGACACTGGAAGAGGGACTCTGGGATGTTGACTGTACACAATGTGAAATGGAGTGTAAGTGGTGGATTCACTTGTATGGTTGTTGTTCGAGAACTCAGCCCATGGAAGAAGTTCTACCCAGTTATCGTGCTGTAAAGAGATGAAGTGGCGGAGATAATTCTCCATGATCTGGTTGATCCTCTCAACCTGCCCATTGGACTGGGGGTGATAGGCGGAGGAAAAGTCCAATCTCACATCCAGGAGTTTACAGAGGGCTCTCCAGAACTTTGAGGTAAACTGAACGGGGGGTCGGACACAATGTGAAGAGGCAAGCCATGCAAGCAAAATATGTGTTGAATGAAGAGACTCGCCAGTCTGGGAGCAGAAGGTAGGCCGGTCAGTGGGTTAAAATGTGCCATCTTAGAGAATCGGTCCATCACCACCACCCAGACAGTGTTGCATCCTGCTGAGGGGGGAAGGTCTGTGACAAAGTCCATCGCAATGTGCTGCCAGGGGGCATTGGGTACATGCAGAGGTTGAAGCAGGCTTGGAGTGAGTAACTTTGTTAGAAGCACACACCGTGCAAGAAGAGACAAAGTCCAGAACATCTTTAGGTAGCATGGGCCACCATAAGTGACGAGCAATCATGTCTCGGCTTTTACGGACACCAGCGTGCCCAGCCAGTTTAGAACTGTGTCCCCAGCGGAGAATTCTTCTCCTATCCACCAACCGAACAAAAGTCCTCACTGGAGGGATGTCTCTAACCTGCAGAGGATTAGCAGTGACAATGCAGGACAGGTCTATGATAGTCTGAAGGGACTCCACCGTGTCTTTCGTCTCAAATGATCTGGACAGGGCATCGGCCCTCACATTCTTGTCAGCGGGACGGTAGTGGAGCACAAACTGGAAATGAGTGAAGAACAGCGACCACCTGACTTGAAGGGGATTTAGTCATTGAGTGGATTGGAGGTAGGTAAGGTTCTTGTGGTCGGTGTAGACCAACATGGGGTGAGCTGCGCCCTCTAGAAGATGTCTCCACTCCTCCAGAGCCAATTTGATGGCCAGTAGCTACCGATCTCCAATAGAGTAATTGCGCTCAGCGGAAGAAAAAGGTCTTGAGTAGTAGCCACATACTACTGCCTTTCCTTTGGAGCTCCTCTGGAACAGAAGTGCACCTGCACCAACAGAGGAAGCGTCCACCTCCAATG
Organism: Rhinoderma darwinii; assembly: GCF_050947455.1. Taxonomy (NCBI): domain Eukaryota; kingdom Metazoa; phylum Chordata; class Amphibia; order Anura; family Rhinodermatidae; genus Rhinoderma; species Rhinoderma darwinii. Next base: position 223,393,995 of record NC_134691.1, on the reverse strand, counting down.
AGAACTGCCGAGATACGTCAGGATGATGGAGGATCGAGGCTGAAGTGAAGGCTTTCTTGAGACTAATGAATGTGGACTCTACCTCTGGAGTCTATACCTTGGCGTTCACACCCTGTAAGGGTCGAGATGGGAGACGTCAGAGATGAGAAGTTCTAAATAAACTGCCAGTAGAAATTGGCGAAACCCAGGAACCGCTGTATGGCCCTTAGGCCTTGAATTCATAGCCATTCTAGATTATTCATTTATCTTAGTATTGATATTAGATTATTCTTTTTGAGTATTTTTCATCTTTTTGTCCATTTTATTTCATTTCATTTCATTTCTAATTACTTACCTATTTTGGTTTGGACTCTGTGTACCTTTGACTTGTTACTCATTCATATCTTCACTATCGATATTCTCGCTCCTCTTCTCCCTGCATACCACTTTGCGTGTCATGATCCTTTTTGGTCTTCCTCGGCCACCGTATTCTCATGGTTGCCTAGACGCCAAGGACGCTGTACCAGCGCCGCCTGTGTTTTATCCATTTCTTCTGGATCATGCATCACGATTGTTTCTATCCTAGCATCATCTACATAGGGTCTCTCCAATCACCATGTGGGTGAGTGATATATATTTATTGTTATAATTGTCCATTTCTTGTAAATTAATTTGCTTACGTATCCGCTTTTATCTGTGTAACATCATCATCATTATCATATTTGGTATGTGTATAATGTTTTCTATTTTAAACTTTGTAAAATTAGTTGATGTTGTCGATGTGCGCTATTTGTGACGTAATGAATGACTTGACTTTTTTTTTTCTCATCTTGCAGTTAATTGTAATTTATTTTTGCTGTATTTAAACCGCTGTAAGTTGCCCTGTTTGTATTAGCCTGATGAAGATGCCGGTTTTGACGTTGAAACGCATAGCTTGTTGACCCTGCACACCCACATTAAATTATGAACTTTGCCTAGCCTTTTTGCCATCATTAGCAGCGCCACTTTGGTTCCATTTTTTCATTTTTCTTTTTGTTCATCATTTTGACAACAAACGCAGGTTTGTTGTGTTGTGGACCCGGCAGCAGCTTTTCCTATTACACCTTCCCTATTGTGATACCTGCCAGTATCTACAATCAAGGTGAGCAATTTCTATTAACTTATTTGCCCCCTTAAATCTCTCGTTTACCTGCACTATGTGGCGCCGTGTCTCCTTTTCTCTTGATATAGGCTGACATAGATAATTCTCTGGCAAGGAGAGAGAATATACCCGTCCACAGGGAAGAGAAGCATTTGGAACCAGTTCAATGGGACAGTCATAATTCCGATGTGGAGGCAACATCTCATCCTCTTGCTTGCGAAGACATCCGCAAAACTGGCATACTGAGATGGTAGACCGGAGAGGGACTGAGGAAGAGGGGGCATAACAGGACAGAGTTGTGACAGGCAATTGCTATGGCATCTGGAATCCCATTGAAAAACCTCTCCGGAACTCCAGTCAAGAACCGGGGCGTGCAGGCGCAGCCATGGCAGACCCAGCAAGATAGGATTGATAGCCTTAGGTAGTACAAGGAAGGCGATCTGCTCCGAGTGAAGAGCTCTGAACCGTAGTGTCATTGGCTCCATGATGAACACAATCGGATCGGGCAATTGTAGACCATTCACAGAGACAACAGCCAGGGGTCTCTCCAGAAGAACTGTGGGTAGATGTAGACGATCCACTAGATCCTGCTGGATGAAATTAGCAGCCGCTCCGGAGACAAGATAGGCGGAGGAGGGATGTGACGTCTCTCCAGAGATGATGGACACAGGAATCAACAATTTGGGAGACGTTTGGAGATGTTCCATCTAGAGTTGTCTCTCCAACCAACCCTAGGTACTGGAGTTTCCCGGTTTCTGTGGGCATTGGCGCACAAAATGACCACAATACATAAAATAGTCCAGAGGAGCGTCTGCGCTGCTTCTCCTGTTCAGACAACCGGACTCTGTCTACCTGCATGGGTTCTTCAGGTAGCGCAGTAGGGGAAGGCAATATTGGTCTCTGGACCGAGGGTGCTGGTCTGTGGACCCGGCTCTCCTGTCGAACCTCTTGAGTGCACTCCCGGATTCCCATATCAACCCAGGTGGCTAAGAGGATGAGGGCATCCAAGGTAGAAGGAAGGTCGCGGGCTGCCAATTCGTCCTTGATGTGAGAGGACAGTCCCTACCAGAAGGTCGCCACCAGTGCCTCATTGTTCCATGCCAGCTCGGCTGCCAGGGTACAGAAGGAGATAGCATACTCCCCTACTGTGGAACCCTCTTGCTTGAGGGTCAACAGAGTAGCTGCGGCAGAGGATGTTCGACCCGGCTCCTCGAAAACTGCAAGAAAGGACTGCAGGAACAAGGCTAGGTCCGAGGATACAGGTCCTTGTTGCTCCAAGATTGGGTTCACCCATGTGAGGGCCTTGCCAGCAAGAAGGGAGATGATAAATACTACCTTGGCCTGCTCGGAGGGGAAGAGATGAGCCGTAGCCTAAAATGAACCGTGCATTGATTAATAAATCCTCTACATGCTCTGGGATCATCGTCGTAGCGAGGAGGAAGCGGCAGAGGAACTGTGGATCCGGAACAAATGGGAGGAGCAATGGGCACTGGCACAGCAACAGCCTCAGGAGGAAGAACCGGAGGTGGAACAGTGAGTAGATCCAGACGGACCAAGATAGAATTCACAGCCTCAAGGAGTTGATCCTGACATGTGTATAGGTCATGCATCTCCGTCTGTTTCTTCTGGACTGCGGTCTTGGGCTGGCCAGCGGGTTCCATGGCCTGAGCGTACTGTTACGGTCACAGGGTATGTGGACCCACTAGGCCGCTCCGCCGTAGCGGAGAGGCATCTGACCAGGTCATAGTATATACGAAAGTCTATAGTAGTTAGTAACACTTGGGTACCTGAACTAGTCCAGACAGTGGCTGTGGCTTCAGCACGGATGGAGGTCGGTTCAGCAGGTAGCGCCAGATGTGGCGGGCAGTATCCGATGTGGCAGAAGACACTGGACATGGCAGAAGACACTGGACGTGGCAGAAGACACTGGACGTGCAACGACAGCAGGTGCAGTAGACACGACTCCGACACTAGTAGGCACAGGAACAAGAACAGCACGGGATATAGGTAACAGGGCACGGTAACAACTGGAAAGGGAAACACTAAGGGACCATTTGCAAGACAGACTTGGGATAACTAACAACGCTCAGGCAAGGATCAGAAGGGCTGGGGCCTTCTTATAGACCAGGAAATCATGTGGTTGATGATGATTGTTTTACAGGTGTGCGCTGGCCCTTTAAGAGCGGGCACGAGCGTGCGCGCGCACCCTACGGGACACAGCAGACCGGAGCGGTAGTGAGCGCTGGCATCTCCTAGGAAGGAGATGGGGACCAGAGCTCACAGATCCATGGCTGCGGGTGTCGGAATGTGAGTAAACCCGATGGCCCGTGGCCATGGACGCTACACCAGGGATGTCTTTCCATGTTCTTTGTGTGGTGGTAAAAAGGGTACTGGACCTGTCAAAACACTCACTTTAATCAATTAGTGAGAAAAAAGGTGAGAGAAACAGCTGAAATCCAGTCTACGTAAATTTCCTACAGTTGAAATAGCAAACTAGTTTATGAAATTGATTGGGAACATGAGGATTTTTACACTTTCATAATCAATCTTAAAAGAGACCACACTTCCAAGTAGTGCCATATTTAATCAGTTATTAACTGGTGTAGACATACCACACAGAACCGCTTAATTGAGGGGTGGACTGTCTCTGACATACCTTTGGTAAACCTTACATGTAATAAAGCCCCTTCACTACTTCCTTTCGATCTTCACCTTCTGTTCTTGTCAACTGCTCACTTGCTTTTAAGTCCACATGATAGCCTCCCAGTTAAATAGCTGAGTCGATAATACAAGACTGTTCTTACTCCACTACAGTAACAGCCCCCTGCGGTTATATAAATGCTCTCTTCTATGCCACTTGTTAAATGCAGGCATGGCTTTATACCCTCAAATTTGAAGTCCTCACTTTCTTCATCTCATCCTCAGTGGTTGGCATGTATTAATAAGATTATACATATGGAACAACTAATAGAGGAACATGATTCCACTAGTCCCACTGTTGAACCTTCAAACCTGTTTTTCTTTCTCTAATCCTTTCTTTCCCTATTTCTCCTTTTTTAGCTCCTGTACTTCTTTAGGCGTATTGAGATGCTAATTTAACCAGCACGTCCCTAATATGGTCCAAATAACATGTTATGCTATTCTTGGTAGGTAGTATTTGATGGTTTTACGTGTTCCTTTTACCCTGCAAAATATTCACTTGCCTGTCTTACATGAATGTGAATTTGATTGACATTCTCTCACATTTTGCCAGTTCTATAAAAACATTTAATAAAAACAAATTCTCATTGTACACTGGCATTTCTCATTTCCTGTAGAAGGTTACTTCTGTTTAAAAATGTCTCTAAAGAGAGATGGGTGCAGGTGATTCAATATCAAGACCAACACTTAATGTCACGTTGGGTACTTGGAGCCACTGGACCATACCGCCTTGACGGTATGGCAGCTGGTCAAAAGGACACAGGTCACAGCCTATAGTTTGTATACGTGTACCTGTGGTAGCTCAGACAGTAGGAGGACAGGCGTGGTACTCAGCGCAGCATGACTCCAACTCAATACAGCAATTGACCAGGATAGCACGGGATACAGGTTACAGGTAGCAGGAACGGGAAACACTGGGAACTGGAAAACACTTAGGAGACCATTTGCATAGACAAACTAGGGTAACGACAACAAAGCTCAGGCAATACAGGAAGGAGCAGAGCCCTTCTTATAGTCCAGGGTGCTTTGGGAGCAATCAACTCAATCTCACGCCTGTGTGGTCTCTGGCTCCTTAAGGCTGGACTGAGCTCGCGAGCGCACCCTGGTGGTCACTGTGGAAGAGAAGAGCATCGACCAGATGGAAGGAGTTCGTGGTCAGCGACCACGGACGTTACAGTATCCCCCTCTTACACCCCCTCCTCTTGGGACCAGAACAAGAGAGAAACTTCTTAATGAGAGTAGGATCATTGAGATTCTCTTCTGGCTCCCAGGACCTCCCTTCTGGACCAAACCACTTTCAATCTACTAAATAAAAGGTTTCTTTCCTCTAACTTTTTTGGTGTCCAGGATCTCCTTAACCTCAAATATCTCGGCAGAACCGCTGGGGGCAACTGCAGGGCTAAGAGTCATAGAGTAGCAGTTCAGGACCACAGGTTTCAGGAGAGAAACGTGAAAGGAGTTGGGGATCCGAAGGGTAGGAGGCAGCCAAAGCTTTTAGGGGACCGGGTTAATCTGGTTGCAAGATTTTGAAGGGTCCGAGGAATCTGGGAGCAAACTTGTAAGCTGACACCCTCATCCGGATATTTCTGGAGGACAGCAAGACCTTGGTACCTGGAATAAACTGGGGAGGTTCACTTCTCCTTGTATCTGCCTTACGTTTCATGCGGTCCACCGCCAGCAGAATGGAGGAACGGGTCTGCTGCCAGATCCGCAGGAAGTCCCTAAAATCAGAATAAGCTGCGGGCACTTTGGACATAACGGACACTGGGAGAGGGAGTCGTGGGTATTGGCCGTAAACTATGAAGAACTGTGTATTTCTTGTGGACTCGCTAGTATGATTATTATACGAGAACTCGGCCCAAGGAGGAAGCTGCACCCAGTCATCATGTTGCTGGGAGGTGAAGTGTTGTAGGTAGTTCTCCATGATTTGGTTGATCCTCTCGACTTGACCATTGGACTGAGGATGGTAGGCTGAGGAAAAGTCCAACTTTACATTGGGGAGTTTACAGAGGGCTCTCCAGAACTTCGAGGTGAACTGAACCCTCAGATCAGACACAATATGCCTAGGCAAGCCGTGCAGGCAGAAGATCTGTTGGATCAAGAGGGCGGCCAGTCGAGAAGCAGAAGGTAAACTGGTCAGCGGAACGAAGTGAGCCATCTTCGAAAATCGGTCCACCACCACCCAGACCGCACTGAATCCCGCAGAGGGAGGCAGGTCAGTCACAAAGCCCATAGCAATATGTTGCCAAGGAGCAGAGACAGTGGCTGAAGCAGGCCAGCCGGTTTGGAGTGAGCAACTTTATTTGCTGCACAGACCATGCAGGAGGAGACAAAGTCTGTGATGTCTTTGGGTAGCGTGGGCCAGCAGAACTGATGGGCAATCAGGTCTCGGGTCTTACCGGCACCTGCGTGACCTGCCAGTTTGGAACTGTGTCCCCAGTGGAGGATTCTTCCTCTGTCTGCCAGACGCACAAAAGTCGTCCCCAGGGAAATGTCTCTAACTTGCCGAGGGTTGACAGGGATGATGCGGAATGGATCGATGATATTCTGTGGAGACTCCATAGTGTCCTCTGTCTCGAAAGACCTGGACAAGGCATCGGCCCTCACATTCTTGTCGGCCGGATTGTAGTGGAGCTCAAACTGGAACCGGGCAAAGAACAGCGACCACCTGGCCTGAAGGGGATTCAGTCTTTAGGCCGTTTGGAGATAGATGAGGTTCTTGTGGTCCGTGAATATCAAGATGGGATGAACTGCACCCTCTAGTAGATGTCTCCACTCCTCCAGAGCCAATTTGATGGTCAGTAACTCCCGATCCCCAATCGAGTAGTTGAGTTCTGCGGAAGAGAAGAGTTTAGAGTAATAGCCACATACCATTGTCTTGCCCTTGGCACCCCTCTGGAACAAGAGTGCACCAGCACCGACAGAGGAGGCGTCCACCTCCAACGAGAACTGTCGAGATACATCTGGATGATGGAGGATAGAGGCTGACATAAAGGCACTCTTCAAGCTATTAAATGCGGATTCCGCCTCAGTAGTCCACACCTTGGCGTTCATGCTTTTCTTGGTGAGGGTAGAGATAGGAGATGTCAGTGAGGAGAAGTTTGGAATGAACTGTCTGTAGAAATTAGCAAATCCCAGGAAGCGCTGTATGGACCTCAAGCCTTGAGGGTGTGGCCATTCCTGGACAGCTTTTACCTTTTCAGGATCCATCTTGAGGCCTTGATCCGAGATGATGCAGCCCAGGAAGGGTAGAGCATCTTTCTCAAACACGCTCTTCTCCAACTTGGCATACAGGTGATTCTCCTTTAACCGCAGCAAAACTTGACAGACATGTCTTCGATGAAAATCGAAATGTCATCAAGATGGACCACAACACAAACATAGAGGAGGTCACGGAAGATGTCATTAACGAACTCTTGAAATACAGCGGGAGCATTACACAGACCAAAGGGTATTACTAGATATACATAGTGTCCATCAAGGGTGTTAAATGCCGTCTTCCATTCGTCACCCCGGCGAATCTGGATAATGTTGTGAGCCCCACGCAGGTCTAGCTTCAAAAATATCTTGGCTCCTCGTATATGATCGAACAGTTCAGAAATCAATGGCAATGGATATCTATTTTTTGCCGTGATCTGGTTGAGACCCCGGTAGTCGATGCCGGGTCGCAAAGAACCATGCTTTTTCTTGACGAAGAAGAACCCTGCTCCTGCCGGGGAGGAGGACTTCTGTATGAAGCTCCTCTCCAGATTTTCCTTAACATAGGCAGACATGGACTGAGTCTCTGGTAAGGAGAGAGGATATACCCTACCACGGGGAATGGATGCAACAGGAATCATCTCGATAGGACAGTCATGCGCCCGTGGTGGGGGCAGCGTCTCCGCCTCTTTCTTTGCTGAAGGCATCCGAGAATGCAGAATAATGACAAGGCAATCCTGCCAAGGACTGAGGCAGAAGAGGCTGAGCCGAACGAATCTGTACCAGGCAGATTGTTGAGACACTCGGAACCCCACTGGAGAACCTCTCCAGAATTCCAGTCCAGTACTGGGGCATGTAGTTGGAGCCAGGGCAGGCCCAGAAGCACAGGGTTGAAGGCCTTAACCAAGACAAAGAACGAGATGAGCATGGAATGGAGGGCTCTCACTTGGAGCCTCAGTGGCTTGGTCACAGCTACAACCGGGTCCGGCAGAGGTAGTCCACTCACAGATACAACCATAGAAGGCATCTGCAGAGGGGTTGTGGGCAATTGGAGAAGATCCACCAGGTCTCTTCGAAATTAGCAGTAGATCCAAAGTCCAGATAAGCAGAGACATGGTGCGTTTTTTGCCCGAAAACTATGGTCATGGGAATGGACAATTTAGACAAAAGTCCTTCACCCAGGGTTGTCACTCCCACCAACCCTAGGCTCTGGGGCTTTTGGGGGCACAGACGCACAAGATGGCCTCCGAGGCCACAATATAGACAGAGTCCCGAGGTGCGTCTTCGTTGTCTGTCCTGTGTAGAAAGCTTAAACTCGTCCGTCCTCACAGACTCCTTTGGAGGATCAGCAACTGAGGACAGTAGGGGTTGCTGCAAAGTAGGAACCGGGCTAGGAAGTCTTCCCTCCCGACGAGCTTCTTGGAACCGTTCTCGGATCCTATATGAATCTGGGCGGCCAGAAGGATGAGGTCATCCAGGCTAGACGGTAGATCTCGGGCGGCAAGCTCATCCTTAATCTAAGGAGACAGTCCCTGCCAGAATGTATCCACCAAGGCCTCAATGATCAACGACAATTCTCCCGCCAGGGTGCGGAAGTAGATGGCGTACTTGAACACAGAAGTGTCTCCCTGGCGTAGGTTCAGCAAGGAGGCGGCTGCTGACGAGACTCGACCAGGCTCCTCAATGACTGTGCGAAATGTCCATAGGAACCCCTGGAAGTCACAGGTCTCAGGTCCTTGTCTCTCCCATATAGGGTTCGCCCATGCTAGGGCTCTGCCAGTGAGTAGAGAGATGATGAAAGCGACCCTTGCACCATCAGTCGAAAATGCCCCTGCATACAGGCTAAAGTGGATCTGGCACTGGTTCAAAAATCCACGGCAGGTCTTCGCGTCTCCATCACAGCGGTGAGGTAGCAGCAAAGAAAATTGGGGATCAGCACTGCCAGGTGGTGTAGCCGGAGGATCTATACTGCCAGGAGGTGTAGTAGGAGGAACGGCAGTTTGCACCTTCAGCTGATGTGCAATAATGTTCAATGTCTGGAGAAGTTGGTCCTGTCAAGACCGGAGGTCTAGCATATCCGCCCGCATCTCTTGTGATGTCATCTTGGTCTTGGATCGACCAGCTGGGTTCATGGGCTGAGCTTACTGTTACATTGGGTACTAATATAGGTCATAACTTCGTCAAAAATGATCGTTTTTCTAAATAAAAAACACAGCTGTAATCTACATTACAGCGCCGATCACATCATGTACAATATAGGCCACTTATAATGTGGTGACAGAGCCTCTTTAAAGAGGCTCTGTCACCAGATTTTGCAACCCCTATCTGCTATTGCAGCAGATAGGCGCTGCAATGTAGATTACAGTAACGTTTTTATTTTTAAAAAACGAGCATTTTTGGCCAAGTTATGACCATTTTTGTAGTTATGCAAATGAGGCTTGCAAAAGTCCAAGTGGGTGTGTTTAAAAGTAAAAGTCCAAGTGGGCGTGTATTATGTGCGTACATCGGGGCGTTTTTAATACTTTTTGTTAGGGATCTGCCAGGTACTTCATCTAGCTATACTCCTGGGATTAATCAATCCACACCTGAGACCAGACCTGCTCGACTGACACCATCTCCCACCAACCAGGGTGGCAGGCTCAGGAGTGGGAGAGCCTATCGCGGCCTGGTCTCTCGGAGTTAGCTCCGCCCCCTGCCCTTTATTACCTGCCCTGTGCTCTCCCTCAGTGCTTGTAATTCTTTTGGATTCCTGGCCTCTGCTGCTTGCTCCAGCCTGCTTCTGCCGTGCTTCTGCCTTGCTGCAGTTCTGCTTGACCTGCTTGCTTGCCCTGGCTTGCTTCTGTCTCTGTGCCTGCTCGGGTGTACTCACTTCGTCCTGGTCCTGACTGTTCGTTCGCCGCCCCGTTTCCTCGTGGCGTTCCGTGGCTACTGCCCCTTCCCTTGCGTGTTCCCTGTTTGTCTTCCTGTGCACTTAGCCAGCGTAGGGACCGCCGCCCAGTTGTACCTCGTCGCCTAGGGCGGGTCGTTGCAAGTAGGCAGGGACAGGGCGGTGGGTAGATTAGGGCTCACTTTCCCTTCACCTCCTTCCTGCCATTACATAATTACAAGCCCTTACCTAGTCTACCATTTCTCCTACGCTGACGCTATCATGGACCCCCTTGAGACCCTGACCCAGCAGATGCAGGGCCTCTCCCTACAGGTCCAGGCCCTGGCCCAAAGGGTCAATCAGGGTGACGCTGCTTTAGTAGTACCCCTCACCTCACCTCTAGAACCCGACCTCAAGTTACCTGACCGGTTTTCAGGGGACCGTAAGACGTTTCTCTCCTTCCGGGAGAGTTGCAGACTGTATTTCCGCCTAAAGCCCCACTCCTCAGGTTCCGAGAACCAGCGGGTGGGTATCATCATATCCCGACTCCAGGAAGGGCCCCAAGAGTGGGCCTTTTCCTTGGCTCCTGACGCCCCTGAACTTTCCTCTGTTGATCGTTTTTTCTCTGCCCTCGGACTCATTTACGACGAGACTGACAGGACTGCTTTAGCCGAGAGTCAGCTGGTGACCTTACGTCAGGGTAGGAGACCGGTTGAGGAATACTGTTCTGATTTTAGGAAGTGGTGCGTAGCTTCTCAGTGGAACGATCCGGCCCTAAGGTGCCAGTTTAGGTTAGGATTATCTGACGCCCTGAAGGATCTGCTGGTTAGCTACCCCTCGCCTGACTCCCTTGACCAGGTTATGGCCCTAGCAGTACGACTTGACCGACGTCTCAGGGAACGTCAGCTAGAACGCTTCAGTGTGCTCCCCTCTGACTTTTCTGTGATTCCCCCCGAGGTCCCGTCTCCTCGCCCCTCCACGGAGGTCTCGGAGGTACCTATGCAACTCGGGGCCTCCATGTCCCCTCGACAACGTAGAGAGTTTCGCAGAATGAATGGTCTCTGCTTCTACTGTGGGGACGACAAGCATCTACTGAACACCTGCCCCAGGCGCAAGAATAAGAAGCCGGAAAACTTCCGCGCCTAAGTGATCATCGGGGAGGTCACTTGGGCGCACAGGTATTTCCCGTTAATGTGAAACGCAATAAAATTTTGCTTCCCTTTCAGGTCTCGTTTGCTGGCCGGTCTGCCACGGGCAGTGCTTTCGTGGATTCTGGCTCATCTGCTAATATCATGTCTGTGGATTTTGCTATGTCTCTAAAGATGCCTTGTATTGATTTACCTTATCCCATCCCTGTAGTAGGAATCGACTCAACCCCCCTTGCTAATGGTTATTTTACTCAGCATACTCCTGTTTTTGAACTCCTGGTTGGCTCCATGCATTTGGAGCAGTGTTCTGTACTGGTGATGCAGGGATTATCGTCTGATCTGGTATTAGGTCTTCCCTGGTTGCAGTTGCATAATCCCACATTTGATTGGAATACTGGGGATCTCACAAAATGGGGTAATGAATGTCTTATGTCATGTCTTTCTGTTAACACTATTTCTCCCCGGGAGGAGGTAAACACGCTTCCTGAGTTTGTTCTGGACTTCGCCGATGTGTTTTCTAAGGAGGCCTCCGAGGTGTTGCCCCCCCATAGAGATTACGATTGCGCTATCGATTTGGTGCCTGGTGCCAAGCTTCCTAAGGGTAGGATATTTAATCTTTCATGTCCTGAACGTGAAGCGATGAGGGTGTATATCCAAGAATGCCTGGCCAAGGGTTTCATTCGCCCCTCGACTTCTCCTGTAGGTGCTGGCTTCTTCTTCGTGGGGAAGAAGGATGGTGGTCTTAGGCCGTGCATTGATTATCGTAACCTGAATAAGGTCACCGTAAGGAACCAGTACCCACTTCCTTTGATTCCGGATCTTTTTAATCAGGTTCAGGGAGCCCAATGGTTTTCTAAGTTCGATCTACGGGGGGCATATAACCTTATCCGCATCAAAGAGGGGGATGAGTGGAAAACTGCGTTCAACACACCCGAGGGTTATTTCGAATACCTGGTCATGCCCTTTGGGTTGTGTAATGCCCCTGCTGTCTTCCAGAATTTTATTAATGAAATCCTGAGAGAGTACCTGGGTAATTTTCTTGTTGTGTACCTTGATGACATACTGGTGTTTTCCAAGGACTGGTCCTCCCACGTGGAGCATGTCAGGAAGGTGCTCCAGGTCCTTCGGGAGAATAATCTGTTTGCTAAGACTGAAAAATGTGTCTTTGGGGTACAGGAGATACCATTTTTAGGGCAAATCCTCACTCCTCATGAATTCCGCATGGACCCTGCCAAGGTTCAGGCTGTGGCGGAATGGGTCCAACCTGCCTCCCTTAAGGCGTTACAGTGTTTTTTAGGGTTCGCCAACTATTACAGGAGATTTATTGCCAACTTCTCGGTCGTCGCTAAGCCTCTTACGGACCTTACCCGCAAGGGTGCCGATGTCCTCCATTGGCCCCCTGAGGCCGTCCAGGCCTTTGAGACTCTCAAGAAGTGCTTTATCTCGGCCCCCGTGCTGATTCAGCCCAACCAAGAGGAGCCATTTATTGTGGAGGTTGACGCTTCCGAGGTGGGAGTAGGGGCCGTCTTGTCCCAGGGTACCAGCTCCCTCACCCATCTCCGCCCCTGTGCTTACTTCTCTAGGAAGTTTTCGCCCACGGAGAGTAACTATGATATTGGTAACCGCGAACTTCTAGCCATTAAATGGGCTTTTGAGGAGTGGCGGCACTTCCTGGAGGGGGCCAGACACCAGGTAACGGTCCTTACGGATCACAAGAATCTGGTTTTCCTAGAATCGGCCCGGAGGCTTAATCCTAGACAAGCTCGGTGGGCACTATTCTTTACCAGATTTAATTTCTTGGTTACCTATAGGGCTGGGTCCAAGAATATTAAGGCTGACGCTCTGTCACGTAGTTTCATGGCCAATCCTCCTTCCGAGAAGGATCCCGCTTGTATTTTACCCCCTGGTATAATCGTCTCTGCCACGGATTCTGATTTAGCTTCTGATATCGCGGCTGATCAGGGTGCAGCTCCCGGGAACGCCCCTGGGGACAAACTGTTTGTTCCCCTGCAATACCGGCTGAGGGTACTCAGGGAAAACCATGACTCCGCTCTATCTGGTCATCCTGGCATCTTGGGCACCAAACACCTCATTACCAGAAACTATTGGTGGCCTGGGTTGCCTAAAGATGTTAGGGCTTACGTCGCCGCTTGTGAGGTTTGCGCTAGGTCCAAAACCCCTAGGTCCCGACCTGCGGGCCTACTACGTTCCTTGCCCATTCCCCAGAGACCTTGGACCCATATCTCCATGGATTTTATCACCGATTTGCCTCCATCTCAGGGCAAGTCGGTGGTGTGGGTGGTAGTCGACCGCTTCAGCAAGATGTGCCACTTTGTGCCCCTTAAGAAGCTACCTAACGCCAAGACGTTAGCTTCTTTGTTTGTGAAACACATCCTGCGTCTCCATGGGGCCCCAGTCAATATCGTTTCTGACAGAGGGGTACAATTTGTTTCCTTATTTTGGAGAGCTTTTTGTAAAAAGTTGGAGATTGATCTGTCCTTCTCCTCCGCCTTCCATCCCGAAACTAATGGCCAAACGGAAAGGACCAACCAATCCCTGGAACAATATTTAAGGTGTTTCATCTCTGACTGTCAATTCGATTGGGTCTCATTCCTTCCCCTTGCTGAATTTTCCCTGAATAACCGGGTCAGTAACTCGTCGGGTGTCTCCCCGTTTTTCTGTAATTTCGGGTTTAACCCAAGGTTCTCCTCCGTCTCCCCTGGTTGTTCCAATAATCCTGAGGTAGAGGAGGTTCATCGGGAACTGTGCACTGTCTGGGCCCAGGTTCAGAAGAACCTAGAGGCGTCCCAGAGCGCACAAAAGATTCAGGCGGATAGTAGACGTTCTGCTAACCCCCGGTTTGTCGTCGGGGATTTGGTCTGGTTGTCGTCCAGGAACTTGCGCCTTAAGGTCCCGTCCAGGAAGTTTGCTCCCCGATTTATTGGACCTTATAAGATCATTGAAGTCCTCAACCCTGTATCCTTCCGTCTGGAGCTCCCCCCATCCTTTCGCATACATGACGTCTTCCATGCCTCCCTCCTTAAACGCTGCTCCCCGTCCTGGTCCCCCTCGAGGATACCTCCTGTTCCGTTCTCACCCCTGAGGGGGTGGAATTCGAGGTGGCCAAGATTATGGACAGTAGGATGTTCCAGGGCTCCCTCCAGTACCTGGTCCATTGGAGAGGATACGGGCCGGAGGAGAGGACTTGGGTACCTGCCCGTGATGTTCATGCTGGGGTATTGATCAGGAGGTTCCACCTCCTCTTCCCCACTAAACCGGGTCCCCTTAGTAAGGGTCCGGTGGCCCCTCATAAAAGGGGGAGTACTGTTAGGGATCTGCCAGGTACTTCATCTAGCTATACTCCTGGGATTAATCAATCCACACCTGAGACCAGACCTGCTCGACTGACACCATCTCCCACCAACCAGGGTGGCAGGCTCAGGAGTGGGAGAGCCTATCGCGGCCTGGTCTCTCGGAGTTAGCTCCGCCCCCTGCCCTTTATTACCTGCCCTGTGCTCTCCCTCAGTGCTTGTAATTCTTTTGGATTCCTGGCCTCTGCTGCTTGCTCCAGCCTGCTTCTGCCGTGCTTCTGCCTTGCTGCAGTTCTGCTTGACCTGCTTGCTTGCCCTGGCTTGCTTCTGTCTCTGTGCCTGCTCGGGTGTACTCACTTCGTCCTGGTCCTGACTGTTCGTTCGCCGCCCCGTTTCCTCGTGGCGTTCCGTGGCTACTGCCCCTTCCCTTGCGTGTTCCCTGTTTGTCTTCCTGTGCACTTAGCCAGCGTAGGGACCGCCGCCCAGTTGTACCTCGTCGCCTAGGGCGGGTCGTTGCAAGTAGGCAGGGACAGGGCGGTGGGTAGATTAGGGCTCACTTTCCCTTCACCTCCTTCCTGCCATTACACTTTTACTAGCTGGGCGCTCTGATGAGAAGTATCATCCACTTCTCTTCAGAACGCCCAGCTTCTGGCAGTGCAGACACAGCGTGTTCTCGAGAGATCACGCTGTGACGTCACTCACAGGTCCTGCATCGTGTCAGACGAGCGAGGACACCGGCACCAGAGGCTTCAGTTGATTCTGCAGCAGCATCGGCGTTAGCAGGTAAGTCGATGTAGCTACTTACCTGCAAACGCTGATGCTGCTGCAGAATCAACTGTAGCCTCTGGTGCCGGTGTCCTCGCTCGTCTGACACGATGCAGGACCTGTGAGTGACGTCACAGCGTGATCTCTCGAGAACACGCTCTGTGTCTGCACTGCCAGAAGCTGGGCGTTCTGAAGAGAAGTGGATGATACTTCTCATCAGAGCGCCCAGCTAGTAAAAGTATTAAAAACGCCCCGATGTACGCACCTAATACACGCCCACTTGGACTTTTACTTTTAAACACACCCACTTGGACTTTGGCAAGCCTCATTTGCATAACTACAAAAATGGTCATAACTTGGCCAAAAATGCTCGTTTTTTTAAAATAAAAACGTTACTGTAATCTACATTGCAGCGCCGATCTGCTGCAATAGCAGATAGGGGTTGCAAAATCTGGTGACAGAGCCTCTTTAAAGGAACAGTGTCATCACCCAAAAAAATTTTCATATGTTCAAGATGTTAGTGCTTTATTAAAAACGTTTATATTCATTTGTGTGTTTGTGTTTTACTTTTTCTTATTTTTACACTTTTTCTTCCCTATGGGGGCTGCCATTTTTTGTTCCATTTCTGTGTGTGTCGATTAACGACACATACAGACATGGAATACGGCAGCCACAGTCCCATAGGGACTGCGAACGGCTCCCGTCCCATTTACTGCAGTGTACGGCGTCTGTGTGGGAACTGCGCATGCGCCGCTCCCACACAGTCCTATTCGAAATTGGCGCCGTCCGGCGCCATTTTCCTGTGGACCGGAAGTCGCGGCCGGACAGTAATATTACTACTTCCGGTCGCGGCTTCCGGATTTGTGCACTTGCACCAGCGGCAGCAAACGGAGCGGACGGGCCGGAGGGAGCCGCCGCGGCAGGAGCAGGTAAGAGATTTCAATGTATGTTCGTGTTTGTGTGTGTTTACTACTGTATGTAAACCTACTACACTGTGGGTTAGCTCAAAAAATGGCGACACACAGTGTAGGAGGTTACACCGTTCAAACCCCTCGTTTATCCCGGCACTAGCCAGGATAAAGGAGGGGGGGATGCTGAGAGCTCACTAGAGCGAGGGCTTTTAACCCAATGTTGCAATGCTGCAATTTTGGGAACAGCTCCATCTAGTGACCAAAAATGGGTAGTATTATAAATTAGAAATAATTTATAATATTTCCTGGACTCGTGCAAAAAAATAAAAAAAATTTGAACAATGTTTAATCACCCACACACTAAATGTTTAATTTTTTAAAAAAAAACATGTTTTTCTGGCAACACATTCCCTTTAAGGCTGCATTGAGCTCGCGAGTGCACCCTGGTGGTCACTGTGGATCAGGACGGCCGCATGTGCAGACATCTCTGGAGAGAAGGGCGTCGACCGGATGGAAGGAGTTTGTGGTTAGCGACCACGGACGTTACACTTAACTTACATATTAGATTAGAGTTGGCTTGGGTCACTTGACATGTCTCCTGAATCTATTGATGATGCACAATCAGAGCTGTAAGCAGGAATTTTGTGTCATATAAACAGATTAGTACAGAATTACATTTTAGGCATAGCGGGATTAGGCAATTAAACCCTCATCTCTAAACATAAATAGATATATTTTCCTTCACTTTGCATTTTTAGGTGTACAATATCAAAGTGTTCCAGATCATTTGTAGCCAAGGAGTACATTTTTTTTAACAACATTGCTTCATGATTACTTTTATAAACATAACAAAGCTGTATGAAAGATTACAATACAATACAGTTTTAGTGTATAGATTAGAAGTCCTCTCAAAGTGGCAATTCCCGTTATAAGATGGTCCATTAATAAGTTACACTTCATTCTATCAAATATACTCCTTCAACACAGTGAGAACTTATTGTCTAGTACTAGATTTGACATTGTTTTGTTGTTGTTGTTTTTTTTTTTTTTTTAACTCTTTATTTGGAAAGAAATAGTCATTAGAAAAAAAGTGCATTCTCCCACATGCGGGAGCAGGTTTGGCTTCCCAGAACCATAATATCAATCACAAAGATAGACAGTTTAATGTGAAGTGAAAGAAAACCATATGAGCACATTTATTTTGATGTACTAGTGAGTAATCATGTCCAATAAACAAAAGATAGATTCTATTATAAAACATAAAAGTAAACTCTTTAAACCACAGTGCAGTCTACTGTATAGGATGTGCTAATGCCAATATGGGTTTATCTACAGCCTTATGAAATAGGCTTCCCAAAGGAAGTCACATCAGGGCCAGCCTGACCATTGAGTGTTATACTTTGGGAGCTTATTTTCCAAGATACTAACAATTCTTTTAAACTGCTGTATATTTTTAATTTTATTAAGTGTTCGCAAAAATTTTATATTTGTGGATTTCCAGTTTATGGCTATGGTACATTTAGCGGCTGATAAGATATGGGAGATTAGCTTTCTATTATTCTTGGAATGTCCGCATTCAACATAGCCGACCAGGGAGATAATTGGATTTGCAAGTGCAGTTTAGAGCTATTTAGGCGTTCTATTCTTTTCCAGTGAGCTTGTGCCACAGGACAGGACCACCAAATGTGGGCCATGGTGCTTCTTTCTCCACAATTTCTGAAGCAGGTAGTAGGACTTCCTGGGAAAAGTTTGGCCAACTTGTCAGGTGTGAGATACCATCTTGTTAATATTTTATAAGAAGTTTCCTTAATGTTGTTCGATAAGGAAACAGTGACTGTTCTATCAAATATTTGTTGCCATGAGGTCGTATCAGGTAGCGTACCTAATTCTCTCTCCCAGCCAGCATATATGATGTAGAACCCATGTATGTTGAACTTCTAAATTGTGAGTACAGTGCTGAGATTACCCCTTTTTCACGCGACAAGTGAATTCGAAAAATGTTAGAGTGGAATCTTGCAGCATGAAATTTCATCCGGAAAGGAAATGGTATATTTGAAGGTAAAGAAAATGTTCCCTAAGTGGGATTTGAAGTTCCTGTCGAAGGGTCTCAAAGGAAAGAGGCCTACCAGCTTTACACAATTTAGGAAGGGAATTGAATCCCGACGTGGTCCACCATAGTAAGTAAAAGTGGTTGATATGAGATTTAAGTTCAGGAGACCACATCATAGCCCAAAGGGAAGAAGGGGATGTTGTAAGAGATTCAAACAAACCCCGTTTAACAGTAGAAGGATTACACTTCCAAGCGGCAATTTGAGATAGTTGTGAAGCGTATTAGTATAATTTAAAGTCAGGAAGACTAAGTCCTCCTCTAGAGGTCAAGCGATGTAAAGTAGATTTACCTACTCTCAGACTACGGTTTGCCCATATAAATTTATTCAATAGTCGCTGTATAGCTTGTAAAGGGACTTTTACAGGAATAGCTCAAATTAAATACATTAATTTAGGCAAAATTGTCATTCTAACCGCTATGAGTTTGCCCATCCACGATATGTGGTATCTAGACCATTTCTCGAGAAGTTTTCTGATGGATGCAAATTTTTGGGGATAATTACTATTCTATTGTAAGTGTACTTAAACTGAGAAAGAATACCACATGTATGTGAGGTCATACAATTAACCCATAATCACTGCACATGGGAACCCATATAACATATATAAACCGACAGAAACTTCCCTTAATGCTATAATAAAGAATATCCATCCAATGTAGAGAAAAATACAACATTCTTTATTAAGACACAAAAACAGTTGTACATACCATTTTAAAACACCCATTAAAACACATGTACACATGTTCTGCGCAAGAGGCTTTATGGCGAGTGCAAACAAGAGAGGGGAAAGTGGACAACCCTGTCGCATCCCCTTTAGTATCTTAAAGTAGGAAGGATATTGAATCAAAAATGTTACTTTAGCCTAAGGTGAATGATACAGTGCTCTGATAGCCGTCAGATAGAGATCCACAATACCAAACTAATGTAACTTGCTATATAAGTAGTCCCAGCTAATTGAGTCAAATGCTACTTGAATGTCTAGGCTCAAAACTAATAACTGTTGTTTATGTGAGGAGGCATGTAAAATGATATTGTGAGCCAGTCTACTGTTATCGGTTGGTTGTCGTGTTGATATAAAGCCTGTTTGGTCCTGAGAAATTAATGTTGTCATGTATTGTGTGAGTCTGGTTGCAAGTATTCACGTAAACAGCTTGTAGTGGACATTAAGTACCGAGATAGGATGAAGATTATTAGAATGAGATTTGCCTGGTTTTGGAATCAAGGATATATCAGCATTAGAGATTTCTGAAGGGGGTAAGTTCCCATTCATAAGTGTGTTGAAGTAGTTAGTCAGATGAGTACACCGTGTTCCAAATTATTATGCACATTGGATTTAAGAGTCATAAACATTTAATTATTAGATTTTCTATTAAACTCATGGATGGTATTGTGTCTTAGGGCTCTTTGGATCATTGTAATCAATCTCAGACACCTGTGATAATTAGTTGCCAGGTGTGCCCAATCAAAGGAAAACTACTTAAGAAGGACGTTCCACATTATTAAGCAGGCCATAGGTTTCAAGCAATATGGGAAAGAAAAAGGATCTCTCTGCTGCCGAAAAGCGTGAAATAGTGCAATACCTTGGACAAGGTATGAAAACATTGGATATTTCAAGAAAACTTAAGCGTGATCATCATACTGTGAAAAGATTTGTGGCTGATTCAGAGCATAGACGGGTTCTTTCAGATAAAGGCATAATGAGGAAGGTTTCTGCCAGACAAATTAATAGGATTAGGAGAGCAGCTGCTGAAATGCCATTGCAAAGCAGCAAACAAGTATTTGAAGCCGCTGGTGCCTCTGGAGTCCCGCGAACCTCAAGGTGTAGGATCCTCCAGAGGTTTGCAAGGGTGCATAAAGCTATTATTCGGCCACCCCTAAACAATGCTCACAAGCAGAAACGGTTGCAGTGGGCTCATAAATACATGAAGACTAATTTTCAAACCGTGTTGTTTACTGATGAGTGCCGTGCAACCCTGGATGGTCCAGATGGATGGAGTAGTGGATGGTTGGTGAATGGCCACCATGTCCCAACAAGGCTGCGACGTCAGCAAGGAGGTGTCGGAGTCATGTTTTGGGCTGGAATCATGGGGAGAGAGCTGGTAGGCCCCTTTAGGGTCCCTGACAGTGTGAAAATTACCTGTGCAAAGTACGCAGAGTTTATGACTGACCACTTTCTTCTGTGGTACAAAAAGAAGAATCGTGCCTTCTGTAGCAAAATTATCTTCATGCATGACAATGCACCATCTCATGCTGCAAAGAACACCTCTGTGTCATTGGCTGCTATGGGCATAAAAGGAGAGAAACTCATGGTGTGGCCCCCATGTTCCCCTGACCTCAACCCTATTGAGAACCTTTGGAGCATCCTCAAGCAAAATATCTATGAGGGTGGGAGGCAGTTCACATCAAAACAGAAGCTCTGGGAGGCAACTCTGACATCCTACAAAGATATTCAAGCAGAAACTGTCCAAATACTCACAAATTCAATGGATGCAAGAATTGTGAAGGTGATATAAAAGAAGGGATCCTATGTTAACATGTAACTTGGCCAGTTAAGTTTTTTTTGATTGAAAGAGCTTTTGATTTCTGTAAATATGTACTCCTGATGCTGCAAATTCAACAAATTACCATTTTAGTTCTCTTTACAACCTTTAAAATGTTTTGATCTCTGTTGTGCATAATAATTTGAAACAGTGCATTTTGAGTTTTTTACTTCTAAAAAAAAATCTGTTATCATTAGGAGATTTGTTCAATAAAATTAGCATTATACTCCAATGGTTGATGGCTTGAAGATTATACTGACTGTCATTTGCATCGACTATTTAGGAAACTTAGCAAAAAATAACATTTGCATAATAATTTGGAATGCGGTGTATTTAGAATTTGGGAATTTTTTTCTAATAAAGGGGCAGTATACCCATCAGGGCCCGGGCTTTTGGAAGGAGAAAGTGACTTAATGGCTTCAGTTACCTCATCGGTTCTGATCTGGTCATTAAGTTTCATACTTCTGTTAGAGAAGGAAGTGATTGGGCAATCAACCAATCGGGCAGGTTGGAAGTATTCAATGAGCGGGTCGTGCAATATAGGGAGTTACAAAATTGGCTCATGGTATCCAATATGTGAAGGGGATTTGGGGTGATGGTTCCCTGAGTGTTATGAAGTTGGTATATCTGTTTACCTCTAATGTGGGAGTTCAATTTACGTGCAAACATGGATTTAGCTTTATTGGCGTAAGCATACAGCCTTGCTTTACCTCACCTGAGTGCGCTTTTGGCCTTATTCTCCTCTAACACCCTGAGAGAAGAACGTGTCTCTTGAATTTGAGATTGTAATAATCTGGTAGGATAATTAATAGAGTTATGTTCCAGTCTGGTAAGGGTTAGTAAAAGTATATTAAGTAGTTGCATTTTGTATGAATTTCTGCGAAATATAGCTGGAATAGAAGATTGCGTAGAGGGTGGTTTAGTTGCCTTGCTCCGTCTCGGCATAAGGTCGTATTCAGGGGACCCTGTAGTCAGTAGATATTTAGAATAGTAATATAGGCCCATGGTAGAACGGTGTGGTGTGTCAGATCATTGAAGAGGTTAATGCATCATAGGCAGACGACTGGTGTGATAAGAACAAGTCTGTAATGTCTCCCTACATTGTTTTAAGCAAGCTGGAGAAGCGTTCCAAAGAGAATGTAAGGACCTGCAATTCAGGCTGTGTGAACCCTCAGGTTTCTTGTCAGGCAGCTCAAGGTATGGAGGCCTGGAGATGGAATGAAGGCCTCGAGCAGCTTTTTTCGTGTATGGCCCTTTGAGAAATTAGGAGGACTAACATAAAAGTCCAAGGAATACTTCCAGTGGTAGCGGTTGTAAAGTAACCCCGATGAGGGTAAATCGAGTTGGTAAATTTGGGCTCTATTGTCCTGTAACGGCTGTTTCTCCGAACGCTTTATCATCTGTGCCAGTGCTAAGTGTGGATAGGCCTGCTATGTCCTTACACTATAAATCACTCCTGAAGCCCCAGAATGATCCCAGGCAAAAGTAACAGTATCTCAAGTGCTCACCTGTTTGGGAGCTCCGGCGAGACTTCCGGAGCTGAGTGGATTCACGGGCGGTAACTCTTTAAAATTGGGGCTGCTGCTTCACACGTGGCGCTAGGCTGCAATCACAAATATGTCCAGAACGACTCAAGTTTGGTCTTAAAATGTTCCTCTCATGCCACTGACACTGGGTGTCATATAGTCATGCAGGTTAGTGCAGTGTGGAGGGAGGATTCGACAGGATGAAGTTGCCTAGAGATGGAGCTCTGAAAAGCACGTCCTCTTCTAGCTGCATTCGACCAAACCCCCTAGATGTGATATAGTTTTAACTGGAATAAATTTTTGTAAATTTGCATGGAACACTTCAATGCGCCAATTTCCCATTGGTATCCATTTTTCCCGCTGACAGTAAGTAGAATATTGGAAATAGTAGGAAGATAAGTTATATTGGAATGTGAGCCCACATTCAAACACGAAAAACAACACAGCAATGATGATCATGTTTTATGAAAAAAATTGTAATGCCATTATAGAAAACCTAATAAGCAAATGAATACAAAGGCACTTAGAGAAAGGAGCAGGAGAATGAGCCCGTCACCAGCAACATTTTTTTTTTTAGCCCATAAGGCAGTCAATGCAATAATAAAAAAAAAAGGTCCCAAATGTGTCCATATTTTTAAACCATTTCCCTGCCAAGGATGTATCTCATACGTCCTGGCAGGAAGGTGCTTCTGTTGCTAAGGACGCATCTGATACGTCCTTGTTTCTAACTGCTCGAACTCAGGCTAGGTCGCAGCTAGAGCAATGATATAAGACTTGTTTTAAAGGTAAGATTTTAGGCTTTCGAACAAGCTCGTACACACACAAACATCCAAAAAGTTTATACATGTTACACTGTCCTTATCCTATCCGAACCCGGTCTTTAATGTAAAATCCGTTGACCCATACTCTAGCAATACCCATTACACACTACATTCATAGCGATAACGATTATGACTGGAGAGCAATGTTTAATACATTTCTGAGGGATGGAAAAGGTTTCAGTGAGTCAGAAAATAAATGACGGTCACCATTATTTTAGTATAACTAGTTATACTAAATAGAAATGAAAAAAAAATCATTATTACTGTAGTTAACACATTAGATTAATTTTAGGGAATTGCGATTGTTGATTATGGTTAGGATGTGTTCACAAGTTGCAGTTATTTTGTGTTTTTTTGCCTACAATTTCACAGAGCAGATCCGTTGCAATTTTGGTAAAATTGTGGCAAAAAATGTGATTTGACTGAGATGTATGAACTCAGCCTTAGAGTATGTGTGGGGGATGGAAAATTGTATACCTATATAATCCACAATTTAATATGCATGTAAAAATTGGTTGGTGCATTATTGTAGGTGTTGGTATTACTTTAATACACGCACATGTGAACATAGACATGAGTGATATGTATATACTCCTTACATGTTACATCTGCAGAGTACATTTTGTTTGCATAAGGGATCTGCTTGAGTATGATTTTAGTCACAAAATAAAATTCTCATGCAATTTTTGCTTATAATCACTATTTGATGCAAAGTTGCGTTAAGGTCGTTGTATGCATATATTATTGTTTTTTTTTATATCCGGTATGCTGTGCACTCTCACTTTGCCTCCAAAATGGTACTAATAAAAACTATAGCTCGTCCCAGAAAAAACAGCCCTCATACCACTACAAGTATGAAAAAAATAAAATAAGTTATGGCTCTCACAATTCAGGAAAGAAAAAAATATGCAGATGTACAGGCCCGACGGGAACTGCGATTATCAAGGCCCTAATATTAGGGAACAAGGAAGGGGAGGGCTCATACATATCTGCTGGAAGCGAGGGTACCCGTGTTATACCAGGACAACACTTTAACAGCAAAATTCACAAAATTGCAGGTGCAGAGTGTGGACCAAAAGCGGGATAACTAAGGAGAACATTTATCTGTGTGACTCTTGCCTGTGCATAAAGGATTGCTTCAAAGCATAACAAACATAATTTTATTATTTTTTTACCCTATTATTACACTATCTTATTATGCCCTGATGCACTCCACCCAGCTTACATATGCCCCTACATTATAAACTGAAATAAAGTAAGATTCCAAACAACAACATCAAGTGCACACTAATTTCTGGAAAACACCAGTGGGGTTAACATGCTCACTAAACCCCTAGGCAGTGGCGTAACTACCGCCGTAGCAGCAGTAGCGGCTGCTACGGGGCCCGCAGCACGAGGGGGCCCGTGTCGCCCGCCGGCACGGGCCCCCACCATGGCCGGAGGCTCCGCTAGCAGCCGCTATGGCTGCTACAGCGGGACGCCACTGAACACTACGGCAGAGCAGGGAGGTATCTCCCCGCTCTGCCATTAACTGGTTCCCGACCGCTGGCTGTATTTTTACGGCCAGCGGTCAGGGACGGGTCCTTAAAACCCGAGCCATAGACTTTCTACGGCTCGGGTTTTAACTTGCTGCCCGCGCGATCGGGCAGCTGAATGTCGGGTCTCCGGCTCAGTGACTGCCGGGGACCCTGAGGAGAGGCTAGAAGCAGCTTTCGCTGCTTCTGTCTTCTCTGATCACTTGTACACAGCGCTGAATGCGCGCTGTGTACAGGAATAGAGACAGCAGCAGCGGCGCTGTCTCTATTCCTCCCGGTGATCATGTGACTGGTCACATGATCGCCGGGTGCCGTTAGTGGCAGACTGTTGCTGGGTCTTACTAGACCCAGCACAGCCCTATTAGTGACAATCGTCACTATGAGAGGGCTGATTTCCCCCGTAACTGGGGCTGCTGTGCATATCCTGCTGTGCAGCTCCAGTTACAGTGGAAAAGATGGTGTAAAAGCAAGAAAAAAAATATATAAAGTTCCCCAAAGGTCTTTTTTGACCTTTGGGGGACAGACCATAATAATAAAAAAAGAATAAAGTAAAGTGCAAAAAAAATTGAAATAATAAATACACATAAAATACCCACCCCAAAAAAAAAACGTCCCCCCCCCCGCCAAACATTGTTGTAACGCTAGCGCTGACCCAATTACCCTAATATAGACATGTAATATATTAAAATTTACGGTAGACAATGACAATCACAAATAAAAGGTCTATTTTAGGGTAAAACGATGTTATTACCAAAAAAAAAATAGCTGAAATGTAAAAAAGCTTATTTTTTTACTATTATTTTCAAAGTTCATGAATAAAAATTCTAAAATAGCAAAAAAGGTGTGTATAAAAACGATAAAAAATGAAACCTGCATTGTCTACGGAAAAAACGTCGCAAAAATCACGTCGTTAGCGCAACATATAAAAACACGTGCTAAAAATGGCTAAACGGTGTCTGGTCCTGAAGGCGCAAAATAGAGCAAAAGACATGTATCCCCCCCCCTCTCCACAGGATCTCCACAGGACATGTATCCCCCCCCCCCTCTCCACAGGACATGTATCCCCTCTCCACAGGACATGTATCCCCCCTCCACAGGATCTCCACAGGACATGTACCCCCTCTCCACAGGACATGTATCCCCCTCTCCACAGGACATGTATCCCCTCCCTCTCCACAGGACATGTATCCCCCCCTCTCCACAGGACATGTATCCCCCCCTCTCCACAGGACATGTATCCCCCTCTCCACAGGACATGTATCCCCTCTCCACAGGACATGTATCCCCTCTCCACAGGACATGTATCCCCTCTCCACAGGACATGTATCCCCTCCACAGGACATGTATCCCCCCCCCCTCTCCACAGGACATGTATCCCCTCTCCACAGGACATGTATCCCCTCTCCACAGGACACGTATCCCATAGGACAGGACCTCCACAGGATAGGGGATACATGTGTGATCGCTGGCACTGATAAAGAGAACAGGGGACTGAAAGTCCCCCGAAGTTCTCCATCACAAACCTCGGACTTCCGGGGTCTGTGTCGGCAGCTCCGTAGAAATGAATGAAGCGCCGGTAGTGCTTGTGCGCATGCGTGACCAGCGCTCCTTTCATTTTTATTGAGCTGCGCAGACGCCGGAAGTCAGAGGTTAGTCATGGAGAACTTCAGGGGACTTTCAGTCCCCCGTTCTCCTTATCGCTGCCAGCGATCACACATGTATCCCCTATCCTGTGGAGAGGGGATACATGTATCTTGTACGGCACACTGTAGGTCGCATTTTTTTGGGAGGGGGGACTCTGTATGGCGTTCCCTACAGGGGAGGCTGTATGGTGTTCTCTACAGGGGGGGCTGTATGGTGTTCTCTGCAGGGGGGCTGTATGGCGTTATCTGCAGGGGGGGGCTGTAAAAAAGGCACTATCTACAAGGGGGGGGTTGTGTGACACCCAGGGGAGGGGGGGCCCCAGTCAAAAGTTTGCTATGGGGCCCAGTCTTTCCTAGTTACGCCCCTGCCCCTAGGTGAATACCTTGAGGGGAGTAGTTTCCATAATGAGGTCACTTCTTGGGGTTTTCCCCTAGATGATTTCTTCATGGGGTATAGTTTCCGAAACAGAGTCACTTTTGGGGAGTTTCCACTGTACTGGTACCTTAGGGGCTTTCCAATTGCAACATAATCCAGAGAAATCAATCCAGCAAAATCTGCGCTCCAAAAACGACAGCTTATTGGGAAAAAAAAATCATTTTTTATTGTGGAGTGTAGTGTCTAAAATGGGGTCTTTTTGGGGTGTTTCCTTTGTTTTGTCGCGACAAGACCTCTTCAAACCTGACATGGTGCCTAAAATATAATCTAATAAAAAGAAGTCCCCAAAATCCTCTAGGTGCTCCTTTGCTTCAGAAGCCTGTTTCAGTCCATCAGCACACTAGGGTCACATGTGGGATATTTCTAAAAACTGCAGAATCTGGGCAATAAATATTGATCTGTGTTACAGAAAAAAAATGGATTCAAATGGAGTATGTGCAAAAAAAAAATTAATTTGTTTCACCTCCACTTTGCTTTAATTCCTGTAAAACGTCGTAAGGGTTAAGAAAGTTCCTAAATGCTGTTTTAAATACTTTGAGGGGTGCAGTTTTTAAAATAGCGTGATTTATGGTGGTTTATAATATATAGGCCCACTTCAGAACTGAAAAAATTAGGCTTTTGATATTTTATTGAAAATGTGAGAAATTTCTGCTAAAGTTATACGCCTTGCTAGGTCCTAGAAAAAGAAAAGGATGTTCTAAAAATGATGCCAACATAAAGTGGACATATGGGAAATATTAATTAGTAACTATTTTGTTAGGTATAACTGTTTTACAAGCAGATACATTTAAAATGTACAAGCAGACACATTGAAATTTTGAAAAATGCAAGTTTTGGCTCATTTTCTACAAATGTTGGTGTTTTTTTTATAAATAAGCAATGAATGTATCGACCAAATTTTACCTCTGACATGAAGTACGATATCTCACGAGAATTTTTTGGGAATTGCTTGGATAGGTAAAAGAATTCTAAAATTATTACCACATAAATTGACACGTCAGATGTTAAAAATGAGGCTTTGTCAGGAAGGTCGAAAGTGTCTGAAGTGCGAATGGGTTAAATATCATACTGTTCTTTACATGACACTTCATATAATTAAAATTCATACAATTGTGTATATTTTCAGAATAATTCACTGACAGGTGCTTTCAAAAACATTCAATATCTACTGCAAGACTACTTATTACATTGTACTAGCACACACTCTTAGGCTATGTTCACACACAACAAAAAAACTTCTGAAAATACGGAGCTGTTTTCAAGGAAACAGAGTCTCTGATTTTCTGCCATTTTTTAAGCAACCAGCGTTTTTTGCAGCGTTTTTTACGGCTGTTTTTGGAGCTGTTTTTCTATTGAGTCAATGAAAAACGGCTCCAAAAACGGCTCAAGAAGTGACATGCACTTCTTTTTATCAGGCGATTTTTTACGCGTCTGTTCCTAAAAATGGCCGCGTAAAAAAACGCCCTGCAGGAACGGAACGCCGTTTGTCCCATTGAAATCAATGGGCAGATGTTTGGAGGCGTTCAGCCCCCACATTTTTAGCCATTTTTACGGCCCGAGAAACGTCTGAAAATAGGCCGTGTGAACATACCCTTACAACTTATGATACAAGTGAATAATTCTGCTTGCCAGAGGTACTGGTATGTATCACAAGGCCGTGTGAGGTTATTTCTGGTTGTTAAAAAACCTTTGAACATTGGATCAAACAACTTTTTCATTGGAGCATTTTAATTTATTAGTAGTTCTGTTTAGGTTACACAGCGAGAGTTAGAAAAACATATGCATTGTTAGAGCTACTGTACCACCGATGCAAGAAATATGACAAACAGCGAGGATGTTCTGTGATTTTATTAAATGTGACATTGTTTTACAATTTTGCTCAATGTATTTTTAAGCAGTTATATAATATTTATATACTGACACAACCTCAGATATGAATCCACATTCAATGGAATTGCAATGCAGGCGAGATTTCATTGGATATTGTGGTTAATATGTAACACAAGCCTGGACTATTTTTACCCATTTCTAGGAGCAAGCACAAAAGCAAGCAGAA
The DNA here is from genome assembly GCF_050947455.1 of Rhinoderma darwinii. Classification (NCBI taxonomy): domain Eukaryota; kingdom Metazoa; phylum Chordata; class Amphibia; order Anura; family Rhinodermatidae; genus Rhinoderma; species Rhinoderma darwinii. The sequence goes on along the minus strand of NC_134691.1, from coordinate 223,365,308 downwards.
ACAGTACAGCTACCATAGGACCACAAAGAAAAAATCCCTTCTCACCTGCTTGTTATTATTGGATTATTCTGCTATTAAAATTATACCAAAGAATAGCTATTTAAGCAACTTCATAGAAAATTGTTAGTATTAAACGTTATCATATTAATCACTATGATATCAATATACTGCGTAATATATAAAAAAACATAAAGCCAGTCATCAGATAACACTATAGGTGGTAGTACAAACAATAATAACCTACTTCCTATGCAGCTAAAAATAGAAGCAGATGCTAAAAGTGCCTGCCAGCTGTATGATATGTGCAGCATTGCAGCATGGAGACTGAGATTATTTTATACATGTAAATATATATATATATATATATATATATATATATATATATATATATGTATATATATTATGTCCAAATAAAAGGAGAATAAAGGTTAGAAAGTCTGCTGAAAAATACATTATGTGGAATATAATGAAAATATACTAAAACAGTCAGTTTAAAGATATTTGTTCCAACAGAACAATGTTCTAAGTAAATGTTTTAACCTCTTGTCACAACATGCCATGCATCAGAATTATAGCACAGGCCAACACAACCAACAGGTACAGCGTTACCTTGTGTTTGCTGATATGTTTTTGTAAAGGTCTAAAAAGATCACGAGACCCAAGAAATTGTTGTACCCTCCCATCCAAAAAATATATATGTTAAATACAGAATAGCTATAAAACAACTTTTAGAACACATACTAGACTAAGACCACCTCATAAATCAGCCCTACCACCAAGTAATTTCCTCCATCATAAACACTTATGTACAGTGAAGGAAATAAGTATTTGATCCCTTGCTGATTTTGTAAGTTTGCCCACTGTCAAAGTCATGAACAGTCTAGAATTAGAGATAGATATAGATTATATTTAAAAAAAAAACTGAAAATCACATAGTCAAAATTATATATATTTATTTGCATTGTGCACAGAGAAATAAGTATTTGATCCCCTACCAACCATTAAGAGTTCAGCCTCCTCCAGACCAGTTACACGCTCCAAATCAACTTGGTGCCTGCATTAAAGACAGCTGCCTTAAATGGTCACCTGTATAAAAGACTCCTGTCCACAGACTCAATTAATCAGTCTGACTCTAACCCCTACAACATGGGCAAGACCAAAGAGCTTTCTAAGGATGTCAGGGACAAGATCATAGACCTGCACAAGGCTGGAATGGGCTACAAAACCATAAGTAAGACGCTGGGTGAGAAGGAGACAACTGTTGGTGCAATAGTAAGAAAATGGAAGACATACAAAATTATTGTCAATCGACATCGATCTGGGGCTCCATGCAAAATCTCACCTCGTGGGGTATCCTTGATCCTGAGGAAGGTGAGAGCTCAGCCGAAAACTACACGGGGGGAACTTGTTAATGATCTCAAGGCAGCTGGGACCACAGTCACTAAGAAAACCATTGGTAACACATTACGCCGTAATGGATTAAACTCCTGCAGTGCCCGCAAGGTCCCCCTGCTCAAGAAGGCACATGTACAGGCCCGTCTGAAGTTTGCAATTGAACATCTTGATGATTCTAAGAGTGATTGGGAGAAGGTGCTGTGGTCAGATGAGACTAAAATTGAGCTCTTTGGCATTAACTCAACTCGCCGTGTTTGGAGGAAGAGAAATGCTGCCTATGACCCAAATAGCACCGTCCCCACTGTCAAGCATGGGGGTGGAAACATTATGTTTTGGGGGTGTTTCTCTGCTAAGGGCACAGGACTACTTCACCGCATCAATGGGAGAATGGATGGAGCCATGTACCGTCAAATCCTGAGTGACAACCTCTTTCCCTCCACCATGACATTAAAAATGGCTTGTGGCTGGGTCTTCCAGCACGACAATGACCCAAAACATACAGCCAAGGCAACAAAGGAGTGGCTCAAAAAGAAGCACATTAAGGTCATGGAGTGGCCTAGCCAGTCTCCAGACCTTAATCCCATCGAAAACTTATAGAGGGAGCTGAAGATCCGAGTTGCCAAGCGACAGCCTCGAAATCTTAATGATTTAAAGATGATCTGCAAAGAGGAGTGGGCAAAAATTCCATCTAACATGTGTGCAAACCTCATCATCAACTACAAAAAATGTCTGACTGCTGTGCTTGCCAACAAGGGTTTTGCCACCAAGTATTAAGTCTAGTTTGCCAAAGGGATCAAATACTTATTTCTCTGTGCACAATGCAAATAAATATATATATATATATATATAATTTTTACTATGTGACTTTCTGTTTTTATTTTTATATAATCTATCTCTCACTGGTAAAATTAACCTAGCCTAAAAATTCTAGACTGTTCATGTCTTTGACAGTGGGCAAACTTACAAAATCAGCAAGGGATCAAATACTTATTTCCTTCACTGTATATATCATAGCATATTTCTGAATAATACAGTTATGCACTTACCAAATTATACCACTATATAAGGGCAAAATAATACCTCTACCATGACCACCTATTTATTCAACAATACTCCAATAATCAAATAATACTTCCACACCATGAGCACATAGGCCCTATGTACACAAACGTGCTTTTGCGGCCGCAATCCCCAAAAATCCACGGGAGAATTGCGTCCCTATTCATTCCTATGGGCCATGCACACGACCGTGGTTTTCACGGACCGTGCATGGCCCAGGAGCCCGGATAGCAGGAAGAATGGGCATGCCTTATTACGGCCGTGTTCTGCAGTCCAGGCTCTTAGCAAATAATGGCCGCGGCCATGTGCACGGCCCGCAATTTGCTGGCGGCTTGCGGGTGACACTCCGCCCCCGGCCGACCCGAAAATCACGGCCTTGCACATGGCTACGGTCGTGTGCATGAGGCCATACAGTTAGGTACAGAATTATTTGGATAGTGACACAATCTTCATGATTTGGGCTCTGCATGCCACCACATTGGATTTGAAATGAAACAACTGAGATGCAATTGAAGTGTAGACTTTCAGGTTTAATTTAAGGGGTTGAACAAAAATATCCTGTGAAACTTTTAGGAATTGCAACCATTTTTCTACACAGCCTCCTCATTTCATGAGCTCAAAAGTAATTGGACAATTTAACATTACCATAAAGAAAAAAAAATGTTTTAATACTTTGTAGAGAATCCTTTGCAGTCAATGACTGCCTGAAGTGTGGAACCCATGGACATCACAAAACGCTGGGTTTCCTCCTTTGTGATGCTTTGCCCGGCCTTTACTGCAGGTGTCTTCAGTTGTTGCTTGCTTGTGGGTCTTCCTGCCTTAAGTTTTGTCTTAAGCAAGTGAATTGCATGCTCGATCGGGTTGAGATCTGGTGATTGACTTGGCCATTTCAGAATATTCCACTTCTTTGCTTTAAAAAACTCCTGGGTTGCTTTCGCAGTATGTTTTGGGTCATTGTCCATCTGTACCGTGAAGCGACGTCCAATCAACCTTGCTGCATTTGGTTGAATCTGAGCAGAAAGTATATCCCTGAACAATTCAGAATATATCCGGCTGCTTCTGTCTTTAGTCACATCATCAATAAACACTAGTGACCCAGTGACTTTGGCAGCCATGCATGCCCATACCATCACACTGCCTCCACCATGTTTTACAGAGGATTTGGTGTGCTTTGGATCATGAGCCGTTCCAAGCCTTCTCTATACTTTATTCCTCCCATCATTCTGGTACCGGTTGATCATAGTTTCATGCTGTTCCAGAACTGGGCTGGCATCTTTAGATGTTGTGTGGCAAAGTCTAATCTGGCTTTTTTATTTTTGAGGCTGATAAATGGTTTGCACCCTCTGTATTTGCTCTCATGAAGTATTCTCTTTATAGTAGACTTAGATACTGATACACCTACTTCAAGCAGAGTGTTCTTCACTTGGGTAGATGTTGTGAAGGGTTTTTTCTTCACAATGGAAAGGATTCTGAGATCGTCCACCACTGTTGTCTTCCGTGGACGTCCAGGCCTTTTGGAGTTTGCGATATCATCAGTGCACTCATTTTTTAAAGAATGTACCAAACTGTTGATTTGGCTACTCCAAACATTTGTGCTATCTCTCTGATTTATTCCTTCATTTTTTTTTCAGCCTAACGATGGTCTGTTTCACTAGCATTGAGAACTCCTTTGACCTCATGTTGTGGGTTCACAGCAATAGCTTCTAAATGCAAATGTCACACCTGGAATTAACTCCAGACCTTTTACCTGCTTAATTGATGATGGATTAATGAGGGAATAGCCCATGCAGCCCATTAAATAGCTTTTGAGATAATTGTCCAATTACCTTTGGTCCCTTGGAAAATAGGCAGCTACATATTATAGAGCTGTAATTCCTAAACCCTTCCTCAAATTAGGATGTGAATACCCTCAAATTAAATCTGATAGTCTGCACTTTAAGCCCATATTGATTAAATAACTGTATATTCAATATGTTTTGGTAAACAGCTAAAACGTCAAAACTTGTGTCACTGTCCAAATAATTCTGGACCTAACTGTATATCGACCACATATATTGACTATAATAAGCTTATAAATTACCTTGTAGAGGGTTTACAGAGTATAATTTCAGTATTTGCAGATGACCCTAAGCTCTGTAAAGTAATCAATACAGAGGAGCAGTGATCCACAACCACTGGGCCGCAGACCAATACCGGGCTGTGGATCATTTGGTACCGGGCCACGGTATCTGGTATCCGCCCCGGTGGTCGCAGGGAATTCTGGGGGAAAAACAGCACCAAATTGTGCTGCAGTTTTTCTCCCAGAATGTGCACTGAGGAAAACTTCTGAGCATTCTGCCAGCCTTCTAGCTGGCTGGCCTCCTGGCATGACATTTTATCCCAGGAGACTGCTGCAGCATGTGATTGGGATTAGGTGTCATCCCAGAAGTTTAGCCCTCTGACATCATCCAGGCCGCCTCCTGTGATGATGTTTCATCCCATGTGACCGCCGCTACAGCCTGTGATTGGCTGCAGCAGTCACATAGGATAAATCGTCATCCCAGGAGGCCGGTCTGAAGGAAGAAACAGACTTCTGAGTAAGTATAAGATTTGCTGCTACTGTATTATGCTGCAGATTTTAAAATTATGCAGTATTTACACAACATGTGAACTGACCCTAAATCCCACAAACCCCCCGGCTGGACCGTGGAAAAATTGTATTGCATGAAACTGGTCCTTGGTTAAAAAAAGGTTGGGGACTGCTGCAGAGGATGATAACGTGCTACTACAGAGGGATTTGGGAAGCTGAAGGTTTGGGCAAAGAAATTAAGTTTAATGTGGATAAACGTAAGGTTATGCACTTGGGCCGATGAAACGCATTTTACAATTATGCATTAAATGGTAATATTTAGGGATATTAGTGGACAGTACATTTACCTTTGGCAACCAGTGCCAGGCAGCTGCTGCCAATGCAAATAAAATCATGGAATGCATCAAAAGAGGCATAGATACATAAGAACATAGGTATATACAGTCAGGCAGCACTGGCAGCGTGTGGGTGCAAGCTCTAAGGAACAGACCAAGTTCCAAGTATATACAAATCGAAAAATAAGCAGCAAATCCAAGATTCAAGTGAAAAAATGGGTACTTTATTGCCCGTGCGACGTTTCAGCTCCGTCCACTGGAGCCTTTCTGAAGCAAATGACTAGTGTGAGTTCACACAATATAACTGAGTCTCAGTCACAAGTGCTGTTTAACAGTAATCAATGAAAAATGCAGACGTTTGTACATAAAAAACAGTATCTAATACAATGCATATATGTGATTGTTAATACAGAGGCTAAATACATACACAGAAGGTTGTATTTATACATACAGACAAGTAAATCTAAAAATGATCACAACAAGGTGATTAGTGCAGAGGTGCAGTGAATTAAAATCTATCTCTTCAGCTCTTAGAATACCGTAGGTGTAGCCGAAAGCGGCGTCCGGGCAGCGCAACTGCACATGTCCGGAAGTAAGTCCAACTAAGGGTAACAGAACGCAAACGGCGCATGCGCCGTAAGGGAATGAGGACACAGAAGCCATTTTGGACTATGGACGGCATGCCTAAGTTGCTCGTACGTGCATGCGTGGAGTTATAGCGCTTGGTCATCCTGATGTTAATATCTAAGTCGATTTGAGTTACAATGTAGTATGGAATAATATCTGTTAGAGTAAGGAGACAACATGCAAGGATGTATCCATATTTCTATGCACTAATGGTACGAGTGTATCTCTACACTCGTAGTAGTCAGGTAGCCGACAGGTAGACGACTCGTACCATTAGTGCATAGAAATATGGATACATTCTTGCATGTTGTCTCCTTACTCTAACAGATATTATTCCATACTACATTATAACTCAAATCGACTTAGATATTAGCATCAGGATGACCGAGCGCTATAACGCCACGCATGCGCGTACAAGCAACTTAGGTATGCCTTCCATAGTCCAAAATGGCTTCTGTGTCCTCATTCCCTTACGGCGCATGCACCATTTGCGTTCTGTTACCCTTAGTTGGACTTACTTCCGGACATGCGCAGTTGTGCTGCCCGGACGCCGCTTTCGGCTACACCCACGGTATTCTAAGAGGTGAAGAGATAGATTTTAATTCACTGCACCTCTGCACTAATCACCTTGTTGTGATCACTTTTAGATTTTACTTGTCTGTATGTATAAATACAACCTTCTGTGTATGTATTTAGCCTCTGTATTAACAATCACATATATGCATTGTATTAGATACTGTTTTTTATGTACAAACGTCTGCATTTTTCATTGATTACTGTTAAACAGCACTTGTGATTGAGACTCTGTTATATTGTGTGAACTCACACTAGTCATTTGCTTGAGAAAGGCTCCAGTGGACGGAGCTGAAACATCGCACGGGCAATAAAGTACCCATTTTTTCACTTGAATCTTGGAGTTGCTGCTTATTTTTCGATTTGTACACAAGAACATAGTTTTGCCTCTATACAAATCACTAGTCAGACCACATATGGAATATTATGTACAATTTTGTGCACCTGTGTATAAAAAGGACATGGCTAAACTAAAACGAGCGCAAAGAAGGGCGACCAAGGTACTTAAGGGAATTGGTGGAGGATTGCAGTACCAAGAAAGGTTATTAAACTTGGGGCTATTCAGTTTAGAAAAAAAGATGGCTTAGGGGTGATCTAATTACAATGTACAAATATATAATTGGACAGTACAGAGATCGTTCTAATGATCTTTTTACACCTAGGCCTGTAACAAGGACAAGGCGGCATCCTCTACGTCTAGAGGAAAAAAGGCTTCACCATCATCACAGACGGGGATTCTTTACTGTGAGAGCAGTGAGACTATGGAACTCTCTGCCACAGGATGTTGTGTTAGTTGATTCTCTGAACAAATTTCAAGGGCCTGGATATCTTTCTTGAAAAATATAATATTACAGGTTATGAGTACTAGATTCTGGAGATGGGACGTTGATCCAGGGATTTATTCTGATTTCTATATTTGGAGTCGGGGAGGAATTTTTCCCATAATGAGGGATCGACCTCAGGGGGTTTTGCCTTCCTCTGGATTAGCACGGTAGGATTATAGGTTGGAATTAATGGACCTGTGTCTTATTTCAACCTTATCAACTATATAACTATGTAACAAAGAACAATATAACCAATAATATCACCAAGAAAAAAAAAGGAAAAATAATAAAATAAATTATATATATATATATATATATATATATATATATATCTCAACATATAGTGCCTATACCAGGGGTCATCAGCCTTAAGCACGCCTGCTGTTGTGAAACTACAATTCCCAGCATGCCCTAGCAGCCTTTGTCTGGAATAGTAAAGTCTTTGGCTGACAGGGATTTGTAGTTTCACAACAGCTGGCGTGCCGACGGTTGCTGACCCCTGTCCTATACCGTGGTTACATTCCAGTTCTACACTGGCGCTCTATGGAGTATTATCACGCTGCAGACAATGTAAGTAATTACAGTACAGTTAAGTACACCGACTCACAGTTGACATCTTCTCTGGTTGGAGTCGTTCACTTTCCCTTTTTATCCTCATCCGGTCCAGAGTGCCATGGCTATGCCCCAGGCCCAGGCTCCATTCATCTCTGCAGATTTTGACACACAGACATCTTTGGATCTTTACTTTTCCAGCACATCCCTACCCACTGATAGTACCCCCTTAATACCCCAAAGTGTAATAGTACCCCTTATTGCCCCGCCCACAAGGTAATGGTTACATAGTTACATATTTGATAAGGTTGAAAAAAGGTCCATCAAGTTCAACCTATAATCCTACCATGTTAATCCAGAGGAAGGCAAAACCCCCATGAGGTTGATGCCAATTGCCTCATTAGGGGAAAAATTCCTCCCTGACTCCAAATATGTCAATCAGAATAAATCCTTGGATCAACATCCCATCACTAGAATCTAGTACTTATGCCTTGCACACAGGAACTGTGCCCCTTAGTGCTGACCACTCAGTAATTGTGCCCCCTTACTTAATAATTTTACCCCCTTAATATCCCATACTCCGTAATAGTGCTGCCCACTCAGTCATCCACCCCTCTGAAAGGCCCATTTTCAGTTATAGTGCCCCCTACTCATTAAAAGTACTCCCTTAATAGCCCCTACTTAGTAAAACTCCCCATTAGTGGCCCTCTATTCAGTAATAGTGACCATGGGGCGTCAAACAAATAATAAAACTTAAACTCATCCTGTCCCATTCCCAAGACAAACCGAGCTGCACAGTCTAACAGCCTTTTCAGCAACATTAAGCCTGCAGCTTATGATACAGCTCCTAAGGGTATGTGCACACGAGAACTGTCTTTTACGTCTGAAAAGACAGACTGTTTTCAAGAGACTGTTTCAGACGTAAAAGCTCTTCCTCGCATTATGCGAGGCGTCTTTGACGCCCGTAATCTTGAGCTGCTCTTCATTGACTTCAATGAAGAACGGCTCAAATTACGTTGCAAAGAAGTGTCCTGCACTTCTTTGCCGAGGCAGTCAATTTACGCGTCGTCGTTTGACAGCTGTCAAACGACGACGCGTAAATGACAGGTCGTCGGCACAGTACGTCGGCAAACCCATTCAAATGAATGGGCAGATGTTTGCCGATGTATTGTAGCCGTATTTTCAGACATAAAACGAGGCATAATACGCCTCGTTTACGTCTGGAAATAGGTCGTGTGAACCCAGCCTTACTCCTCCATAGTATTCAACTGTATCTGGGTCCTGAGGACATAGATACAATTGAATGTGGCGGTCATTCAGAGATCCGAGGCACTGGAGCAAAAATCTGGGGCTTAGGCACTGAATGCCTGGTGCTAACGACACCACTGTTCAGCAGTGTATAGTATAAAAAAATGACAAATAATAATAATAATAATTTAAAAAAACAATTGCCGTTTTTACACCCCAGTAAAAAATGCATATGTACTCCAAAGTGATAAAAAAAAAAATGCAAAAAAGAAAGCGCAGGCAGTTCAAAATCTGCCTCGAAATTCCTGAAGGAATTATGGAGCAGATTATTTCTGCCTGCAAAAAACTCTGTGTGAACAGGGCCTTACTGGTATACTGCTAGTTAATATCATGTTCGAAAGATAGAGCGTTAGACCTGTTTTTCTGATGCTTAAAGTGTAGCTAAACGTTCGACAAACTTCTGACATGTCATAGTGACATGTGAGAAGTTTGTATTGGTGGGGGTCCGAGCACGGAGACCCCCACCAATCGCTGGAACGAAGCAGCTGAAGCGTTCGAGTGAGCACTCAGCCGCTTCGTTTCTGTGAAATAAATGTATAGTGTACGGACTCAATAGAAAATCTATGAGCTCGGACCCCCACCAATACAAACTTCTGACATGTCACTATGACATGTCAGAAGTTTGTCGAATATTTAGCTACACTTTAAGCCCTGTTTAGTAATTTTATCAACCCTCTATAAGGATGCAATAGAGAACAAACAATAAACACTTTATTATGCAATTTGAAAATATTTCCTCTGAATTTATGTCCTCAGGCTGGTGGTGATAGCTCTGTAGCTCTGCACTGTTTATAACCACCATTTAACAGTCACACTTGCCATTTTCTGACAGCCTTTCACACACTATAAATATAGCAAATAGCTTACATATTATAGTTCACTGAGTCTAAATAATTATCCTCACATTCTATTACATTAACTATTGTTTACCATCTTTATCATACTATTGGGATTAAAATAAAGCTGACCATACACATTAACTATTTGCCTAATAATCAAATTTCTATCAGGTTCAGCTCAACTGGACCACAGTGTCTACTGGCATCGGAAGCTCAGATTTGTCATGAGGTCTGGCAGCCTCTTATTTCCGCTGTATAGATAACAGACAAGCTCATGCTTTTTTATGGAGTCAGAGAACATTGCTGTTGGCCAAACCATCTTAGACCCCATGCACACGACCATAAAAATCGGCCGTAATTGCGTCCTGCAATTACGGACGCATTCACTTGTATTGTTCACGTACACCTTCCCGTTTATTTACAGGAAGGTGTCCGGGCCATAGAAGTGTACCGCAATAAATAGGACATGTCCTATCTTTTCTTTTTACGGTCCATGCTTCCATACATTATATGGGAGCATCGGCCGAAAATGCGGAAGGCCGTGTGCATGAGGCCTTATGTGTATCGACAGTTTAATCCAACTGAGCAGAACGTGGGAGTCTAAGGCTGTATTCACACGACCTATTTTCAGACGTAAACGAGGCGTATTATGCCTCGTTTTACGTTTGAAAATAAGGCTACAATACGTCGGCAAACATCTGCCCATTCATTTGAATGGGTTTGCCGACGTACTGTGCAGACAACCTGTCATTTACACGTCGTCGTTTGACAGCTGTCAAACGATGACGCGTAAAAATACAGCCTCGTCAAAAGAAGTGCAGGACACTTCTTTCAGACGTAATTTGAGCCGTTCTTCATTGAACTCAATGAAGCACAGCTCAAAATTTACGGCTGTCAGAGAAGCCTCGAATTTGAGGAGGAGCAATTACGGCTGAAACGAGGCAGCTGTTTTCTCCTGAAAACAGTCTGTATTTTCAGACGTAAAAGCCTGCTACCGTGTGCACATACCCTAAGGGTATGTTCACACGCTAGCTGTCATTTACGGCTGAAATGACAGCCTGTTTTCAGAAGAAAACAGCTGCGTCGTTTCAGCCGTAAATGCTCCTCCTCGTAATATACGAGGCGTCTGTGACGCTCGTATATCTTGAGCTGCTCTTCATTGAGTTCAATGAAGAACGGCTCAAATTACGTGGCAAAGAAGTGCCCTGCACTTCTTTGCCGAGGCAGTCAATTTACGCGTCGTCGTTTGACAGCTGTCAAACGACGACGCGTAAATTACAGGTCGTCTGCACAATATGTCGGCAAACCCAATCAAATGAATGGGCAGATGTTTGCCGACGTATTGTAGCCCTATTTTCAGGCGTAAAACGAGGCATAATACGCCTCGTTTACGCCTGAAAATAGGTCGTGTGAACCCAGTCTAATTCTGAACAAGGGATTTAAAAACATGTTGTGAACATAGCCTAACATAGCATCTATGAGGCACCATACTCACTTCTAGAAGAAGTGTGTATAGGGGAAAATACTTCAGTAAATCAGCATGTATTAGAGAATGCCACATTTTTTTTTAGAAAATAGCTGTTCTTCAGATGGAAGTGCCACCTCTCTCTCTCTAGTGCCACCTATATGTGACTAGCCTGTAAGTCAATGTGCGACCCTTTAGGACTTGTTCACACGTTGCGGATTTGCTGCGTTTTTTTCGTCCAGAATTTTGGATGGAAAAATTTCAGCAGAATACAGTAGCAGCAAAGTGGATGAGATTGAACAAATCTCATCCACACGTAGCAGAAATACTGAGCGGAAAAGACTCTCAGAAATTGACCTGCGGTGTGGAAATTTTATTCCGGAGCATGTCAATTGTATTTGCGTAAATTGTGCTTGTTTGTTGCAGGAATTCCCCATTGAATTCAATGGGGATCTAAACCCGCAACAAATAACAGTTGTTGCGTTTTTTTACAGCGGGTTTGCATTGATCCCGCCGCAAAAAACGCAATTCAGAAAAAAAAATGCCTGATACTTACATAGAAGTCTGTGTTCCTTCCTCCAGAGGGGCCTCCTGGGATGACGTTTCATGCCATGTGACCACTGCAGCCAATCACAGGCTGTAGCGGCGGTCACATGGGATGAAACGCCATCCCAGGAGGCCGGCCTGGGTGACGTCAGAAGGCCGGCCTCCTGGGATGAAACATGCAGTTTTCCGCAGCAGACATTCCGGGCGAAAAACTGTACCACAGTTTGGTGTGGTTTTCGCCTGGAATTTCCTATTGCGCACAGGACGGATACGCTGCGTGCTTTTATGCAGCATATTCGTCCCGTGTGAACCTGGCCTTATATAGCCTTAAAACATGGTTAAAGAGGACCTGTCACTAGTTTATTGATGCCATATCTCTGAACTAATCTAATAGGCGCTGTGATGCTGATAATTAGAGTGTACTTTTTTTTCAAAAACTTTTATTATTTGCAAAGTTATGAGCATTTTTCTAAATATGCTAATTTCACTATACTTGCCAAATAGGAGGTTACTCTATAATTTTCTCTATAATCCAGAATAAATATTGGGATGCACTCCAAAATTTGTTGGTGTGGTGCTAGTAGGGTAGGGATGCAGATCCCACAATATGAAGAAATATAACCTCAGCACACACAAAAGTACAAGAGAGATCAAGATGCAAACTATATTTAAGTTTTATTGCAACAAAATTATAGTATTGTAGTATTGTAGTGACACACAGGGCAGATGCGGTGGACATCCCATACCAGAGACATCTACAATCAGCGACATTGACAAAGGCCGTGGGTCAGCCGAAACGTCCTATCAAGTCGCTTACTTCTACAATACTATAATTTTGTTGCAATAAAACTTAAATATAGTTTGCATCTTGATCTCTCTTGTACTTTTGTGCGTGCTGGGGTTATGTTTCTTAATATTTTCTCTATGACGCTGTCCAATCAGCGTCATACATTTCTCCTCTTCCCAGCCCAGCAACACAGTCTGATCATATAGTATAAAGCTTCCATTCCTGACTGTGTATTCAACTGGTGATACCTCCGGTTGATTTACAGCTAGAAACTCAGTTCCTGGTGCCATATGAAAGAATAGAATCTCATATTTTCACCAGAACCATATGCCACCAGACTCAATGTTCTAGTTGGTCCACAGCCGGAGATATAGCTATTTGAAGTGATTCCCTTTCCCTCCAGCCTCAGGCCTCATTCACACGACAGGTTTTCCCGGCCGGGTACCGGCCGTTCATAAATCGGCCGGCACCCGGCTGCATTAGGAATAATAGACCCCTAATGGGGCTATTCACACGACCGTTTTTTTGACGGCCGGCAAAACCGGCCGTCAAAAAAATAGGACATGCTCTATTTTCGCCCGGGTACCCCGCCGCCCGGCTCCCATAGAAGTCTATGGGGCCGGGTAATACACGGCCATCACCGGGATGTTTCCCGAGTGATGGCCGGGTTTTCCGTGGCTTACGCTCTATCTCCTCCTCCTCACAGCGCAGAGTGAATGTGAGGAGGAGGAGTTGATGCCTGTGTGGCAGGGACGGGGTGTACAGTAGGTGGAAGGGAGCGCTGCGCTGGCTCCCTTCCCCTGCTTGTTTTAAAAGCGCAATGGCCCGGCGACACCTCCCATGGCGCCGCTAGCAGCTGCTGCTGCTGCGGCTGCTACTACTTTAGCTACGCCACTATAGCAGAGCAGGGAGGTATCTCCCCGCTCTGCTATGTACTAGCCCCACTTTAGCTCCTTGAAGGAGCGGAATCCCCGTGTTTTCGGGGATTCCGCTCCTGGACAGAGCGCTTGATGTTTCTGTCCATATCTGGGCAGTGACATCAGGGGAAACTACTGAAGCGGAATCCCTGAACACATGGGGATTCCCCTTCAGGAGTTGCCGCTGATGTCACTGTCCAGATCTGCCCGGCCCGGAACGGATGCAAAACTTATGTAAACCGGCCGGGCAAAATGTCCAATTTTAACGGCCGATACTCGGGCTCGGGCGGGACCCGGTCGTGTGAATCCCGCCTCAGTCTCTCACACTGTGCGTGAAGCAGCTGTATGCAGTGTCACAGGCTGTGAGGTAGCTCCACCTCAGGAGAATCACTGGTGTTGACACCCACTTGTCTAGTATAGCCTGATTTGCATATTTAGAAAAATGCTCTTAACTTTTATAATAAATGTTTTGGGACACAATTTTCACTAGCATTTTAGTGTGACATCACCTATTAGATTAGTTAGGAGATTTGGCATTACTAAACTAGTGACAGATCCTCTTTAATAGCAAACCAGACACATTTATCTGTATACAGCACTGTTTCTGAGTTGTTGCTCCTCATCAGTACAGAATAGGGTTCTGGTTGGCTGAGTAAGATGCCTTTGAAGCTTTGTGGCACTAGAAAGTCAGTTTTCTTCCTTCTGAAGGAGTGCTATTTTGCATACTTTTACCAGGGAGCATTAGGGTGCACTAACACGTGATGTACTTGCATTGCATTTTCGAAGCATAAAAATTTTTATGCGAAAAAAGAAAATTTTTGCCTATATTTCTCTAGTTCTAGGGTTGTGGAATATTTTCCCATAAGCATACATTGTAAAGTTTACCACAGCGTAACATACAATGCAAGTACGCCACGTGTGAGCACACTATTAGGGTATGTTCACACGTACTGTTTTCAGGGCGTTTTACGCCTCGAATTAGGCCTGAAAAAACGGCTCCATTATGCCTACAAACATCTGCCCATTGCTTGCAATGGGTTTTCCGATGTTCTGTTCCCACGAGGTGTAATTTTACGCGTCGCTGTCAAAATACAGCGCATAAAAAGACGCCAGCGAAAAAGAAGTGCATGTCACTTCTTGGGACGTTGTTTGGAGCCGTTTTTCATTGACTCCATTGAAAAACAGCTCCAATAACGTCCGTAAAATACGCGCAAGTTGTTAAAAAACATCTGAAAATCAGGAGCTGTGTTCACTGCGTTTGAACATACACTTACCCTTAGGCCAGATTCACACGAGCGTGTGCGTTTTGCGCGTGCAAAAAATGCTGCGTTTTGCGCGCGCAAAAGATCCATAAAAGCTCTGTGTGTCAGCAGCATATGATGCGTGGCTGCGTGATTTTCGCGCAGCCGCCATAATCATGACACTGTTTTTATGTTTGTAAACAGAAAAGCACGTGGTGCTTTTCTGTTTTCATTCATAGTTTTGATTACTGTAGCGCTTCCGTGTGCCGTGCGCAGTTTTCACGCACCCATTGACTTCAATGGGTGCGTGATGCGCGAAAAACGGACAAATATAGTTTTACGCAGCGGACATGTTGCACAGACGTATTATACGTTTGTCTGAATAAGCCCTTAAGATTCCATACAAGCTGGATCTCCACAGGGAGAATCGGTATCTTCCAACAGTAGTCTGTGGGTGGAGTATTACAAATTATTATAACACTGATCAGTAAGGCCTCATTTACACGAGCGTAATATACGCGCGTGCGACGCGCGTGCTTTTCACGCGTGTCGTACGCACCTATATTACTCTATGGGGGCATGCAGACAGTCCGTGAGTTTTGCTCAGCGTGAGTGCGCTGAAAAAAACTCACGACATGTTCTATAAATCTGCATTTTTCGCGCATCACGCACCCATTGAAGTCAATGGGTGCGTGAAAACCACGAAGGTCGCACGGAAGCACTTCCGTGCGAACTGCGTGATTCGCGCAAGAGCTGTCAAACTGAATGTAAACAGAAAAGCACCACGTGCTTTTCTGTTTACAGACATCCGAACGGAGTGTCTTACAGATGACCGAACCGAAGTTTACCGGGTTCGGCCGAACTCGTTTTGACCGAACCCGGCAGGAGACAGTCACTGTGCAGGGTGCTGAAAGAGTTAAACTGGTTCAGCACCCTGGACAGTGACTTCCGATTCCAATATACGTGAACGTTTAAAAAAAAAAAAAAGTTCTGACTTACCGATAACTCCCGGCTTCTTCCTCCAGTCTCACCTCCCGGGATGACAATTCAGTCCAAGTGACAGCTGCAGCCAATCACAAGCCAAGCACAGGCTGCAGCGGTCACATGGACTGCCGTGTCATCAGGGGAGGTGGGGCCAGATGTCAAGAGAGGCGCGTCACCAAGGACGCGTCACCAAGGACGCGTCACCAAGGCAACGGCCGGGAAGTTCTCGGTAAGTACGAACCTCTTTTTTTTTAAACAGGTTACTCGATATGGTGATCGGAATGCACTGTCGAGGGTGCTGAAAGAGTTACTGCCGATCAGTTAACTCTTTCAGCACCATGGACAGTGACTGACGTCGGCTAGCCTCATCTCTATGATGGCGGCTGCGCGAAAATCACGCAGCCGCGCATCATACACGGATGACACACGGAGCTGTCAAGTGCCTTTTGCGCATGCAAAACGCTGCGTTTTTTACGCGCGCAAAACGCACACGCTCGTGTAAATCAGGCCTAAGGCTGTGTTCACACGGGGCAGATATGCTGCGTAAAAGCACGCAGCGTATACGCTCTGTGCGCCGCAGGGAATTCCAGGTGAAAAAGCGCACCAAACTTTCCCGGACAGAAAAAACTTAGGCCTTATTCAGATGAGCGTATTTCACGTCCGTGTGCTGTCCGTATTTTTCACAGACGCCACACGAACCTATGAAATTTAATGGGGCTTTTCCGACATGCGTTGTTTTTCAATGGGTGCGTGAAAAAACGGACAGCACACAGACGACATTAGAAATGATGAGGAAAAAACCCCCACCTCCTTAGGCCATATTTACACGGCGTAGTTCACGTCCGTGATACGCGCATGAAAATCACGTGCGTCGCATGGACCTATGTTAGTCACGCAGCGTGTGTCCGCTGTGTAAAACTCACGACATGTCCTATACTTGGGCGTTTTTCACGCATCACGCACCCATTGGAGTCAATGGGTGCGTGAAAATCGCGCACAGCACACGGAAACACTTCCGTGTGTCGCGCGTGATTCGCGCAACAGTAGATCAAGAAATGAAGGGAAAAATAAAACCACCTCCTTCATTTCTTTTTCTAAACCTCAAAATCGCATGTCATAAGGATGGCATGTGCGCGAAAATCACGCAGGCACGCACCAAACACTTATGACACAGGGAACTGCAATGCGCCAAAAAACGCTGCATTTTTTGCGCACGCAAAACGCACACGTTCGTGTGAATTTCGCCTTAGTTATTTTTGCTGGTGTAAAAAACGCAAGACGTACGGATGACATACTGTACGTGCGTAGAAAACACAGACGAGCACCGTACACAGATGCCACACGGAACTGCAACGCAAGAAAAAAACACTGCGTTATTAACGCACGCAAAACGGACATGTTCGTGTGAATCTAGCCTTAGGAACGTGTTACAGACCAATGTAATTCAATGGGGCCGTTCACGGACCGTGTGAAGGGTCCGTGATAAAATAGGACATGTCCTATTTTGTTTGCACTTCACGCATCCCTCCATAGACTTATGGGGGGATGCGTGATAACGCGACCTGCAGCGTACAGCACGGATGCACCTTGGACGTGAAAAACTGCAGTTTTTCACGTCCGAGGTTCGCAACGTTCGCGTGAATCCGGGCTTACCCTGATTTTATTTAGAAAAATGAAAATGAGCACAAGTTTTAGACTATTGTACCATTGCGGACTTACTGAGCAGGTGAAGTTTATTTGTGCAGCGAGTCCCTGATGAGTAGACAGGTAACCTGAGTTAATGCTTTGGGATCATTTTTCATTACAGCAGCAAATACTTTCTTTGTCAGCCATGCATCAGGTTTCTCTTTTTTCACAGGAAGAAGAATAAGGTGCACTTTCACTGAACCCTGAACTATGCAAGGTGTCTGTTGTTGTTTTTTTGTTGGTAATAGTCTCACACATGGGACAAGCATACAGTTCCATATTAAATGGCATCACTGTAATGTGCCTGGCTAGCTCCTCTTTCATAACATAAACTGAAGTAGTACGAGTCACAAAGGTTTGCAACTGATATTGTCCAGAAGAGATCTATTACTCAAGCATGCCATCAATAAAACAAGTAGATGATTGCAGTAAATGTGACTACCCCTTCAGGGCCGGTCCTAGGATAGATGGCGCCCTGTGTGAAACGATCTTTCGGCGCCCCACGCCACAATGCTCCTTTAGTGCCCCCATACAGTATAATAATAATATTTAATAATATATTACAACCCCTTCAAGGACACAGTATTTTGTCCTCTAATTGTGCCCACAGTATTATGCCACCTGTAGTACCCCTACACAGTATAATGTCCGCTTAGTGGCAACCACACAGTATAGTGCCCCCCTGTAGATTTTGCCATATAGCCTCCCTGTAGACAGTGCCATAATCCCCCACCTCCTTTTTGTAGATCGTGCCATACAGCCCCCCCACCTCCCCCTTGTAGACAGTGCCGTACAGTCTCCCACCTCCGCCTTGTAAACAGAGCCCCCAAAATAAAACAAAAATTGTACTCACCTAGGACCTGTTCCCATTACGAACTGAGCTGCACCATGGCGTGATCCTGTAGCCTAGTACAGAGTTTTCCAACCTTTTCGGACTCGAGGCAGCAGTGGAAAAATAAAATTTCCTCAGGGCACCCCTACCAAAATTGTTTCGAGAAAGAAAGAAAATGGCTAAGAACAAGCACTGCACTCACAGGGTATGTTCACACACATTTTTTGTAAGGCAAAAAAAATCTGCCTCAAACTTCCTTCAGGAACTGACAGCGTTGTTTGACTTTTTTTGAGTTTTTTCTTAAGCCGTTGAAGCGAATGCAAAAGCTCCAAACGGGTGACGCAGGTATTTTCTGCCTCCTATTAATTTCAATTGGAGGTCAGAGGCGGAAACCACTTGAAGACCATCAGCCCCCACTCACAGTAATATGACGATCAGCCCACCACTCACAGATTCCCCCTGTAGGTAGCGCCACACAGCCCCTTGTGGGTAGCGCCACACAGCCCCCTTGTGGGTATCGCCAGACAGCCCCCTTGTAGGTAGCGCCAGACAGCCCCCTTGTAGGTAGTGCCAGACAGCCCCCTTGTAGGTAGCACCCCACAGCCCCCTTGTAGATAGCGCCACACAGCCCCCTTGTAGATAGCGCCACACAGCCCCCTGTAAAGAGCACCACACAGCCCCCTGTAGAGTGTGCCGCACAGCCCCCTGGTAGGGAGTGCCGCACAGCCCCCTGTTAGGGAGTGCCGCACAGCCCCCTGGTAGGGAGTACCGCACAGCCGCCTGGTAGGGAGTGCCGCACAGCCCCCTGGTAGGGAGTGCCGCACAGCCCCCTTGTAGGGAATGCCACACAGCCCACAGCCTCGTGGTAGGGAGTGCCGCACAGACCCCTGGTAGGGAGTGCCGCACAGCCCCCTTGTAGGGAATGCCACACAGCCCACAGCCTCGTGGTAGGGAGTGCCGCACAGCCCCCTGGTCGGTAGTGCCACACAGCTCCCTGGTTGGTAGTGCCACACAGCCCACAGCCCCCAGGTTGGTAGTGCCACACAGCCCACAGCCTCCTAGTTGGTAGTGCCACACAGCCCCTTGGCAGGTAGTGCCACACTGCCCACAGCCCCCTTGTAGGTAGTGCAAGGACTACGAAATGACCCTGATAGCTGGCGGGCAATAGACATTCAAAAAAGGACAGCTACAGTGGCGCTATCTATACTGGAAGGGGGGGTTTGCTATCTACAAGGGGGCTGTGGGCTGTGTGGCACTACCTACAAAAAAGGACAACTGTGCAGGAGCACACAAAACACCCAGCTTTCCCGGCTCTCAAATAAATGTGTGGAAATAAACTAAGATATAACTTTTATTTAGTCTAGCTAAAAGGATTAATCCTGTCGTCTGTGTCCATGACGTCATTGACTTCTCCTGGAGTGGAAGCCCCGGTCATAGCATCTGCAACGCTGTGACCGGGGATTCCTCTTCAGGACTTTCCCCTGATGTCACTGTCCATATATGGACAGAGACATCAAGGAGCGCTCCAGGAGCGGAATCCCCGGCCACATGAGAATTCCGCTCCTTCAGGGAGCTACAGTGGCGCTAGTAGATAGCAGAGAAGGGAGATACCTCCCTGTTCTGCTATAATGCCGTCACTACCACTATAGCAGCCGCAGCAGCTGCTAGCGGCGCCACCGCCCTCATGCCTGGTGTCGCCGTTAACAGCCGCTATGGCTGCTACAGCAGTAGCAACGGCCACTAAGTGAAGGAGCGACCGGGCGGAAAGGCGGCTGCCTAAGGCTGGCCCTGTGTGCAGTTAGCGAGTGGCACCTGACCACACCCGCTGGCGCCCCTCTTGCAGTGTGGCGGCAGGGCGCCCTGTGCGACCGCACTGGTCGAACGTATCTAAGGCCGGCCATGTACCCCATCATTGATTTTTATAGGGCTGCAGCTCCACTATCTTCGGCAGTCCCATATAAGTGAGATATATATGGATAGATAGATAGATAGATAGATAGATAGATAGATAGATAGATAGATAGATAGATAGATAGATAGATAGATAGATAGATAGATAGATAGATAGATAGATAGATATGAGATAGAAAATAAAATGAATCACCTAACTGGTCTCGTGTTATTGTAAATGTTCTTCTAAATTGAGTTTTTCGATAACACTTTCATAGGTACAATGCATTATAGTTATTTATGTCTCCCACGCTCCACAGCATTCAGGCATTCAAGGAGCAGATTATAAAACAAGGTTTCTGTCAGAGATTCATTACATTTTGGTATGATTTTAATTGGCTAAAGCACAGAAGGAATGCACGTTATTTAGGCATACAGTAGATGAACTGTGCTACTCCTATCTATTGTAATATTAGCATTAGGACATACTGAATATGGAAGCCTAGCAGATGCAGCATACTGCTGTATGGAGATTTGTACAGTTTAAGTCCAGTGCGGGCCACATGAGGCTTGGCTGCAATCTCATCGTAAAAAAGCAGATTGCTCTGATTTGATATACACACACACACACACACACACACACACACACACACACACACACATATATATATATATAGTGGTGGGATCCGGCCGGTTGGGCCCGGTTCTCCAAAACCGGTTGTTAAACTTACAGCTGTTTCGCAGAACCGAGGGGGAAGCGGGAACCCGGAACCGGTCCCCTGTACTCAATTGTATCCACGTCCTTAGGACACAGATACAATTGATTTGCCTAGCGCTGCCCTGACGAGGTGCAGGATGCCTCGCCATTCGCATCCTGTGCCTCGCTATTCGGCGCATTAGCAATGATGCAGTCAGTGCGCCCCTGCGTCGTTGTGCTAGAGGAGGCCTGGCATCACTGAAGGACGGCGCGGGAACAGGTAAGCAAATAATTTTTTTATTTTATTTTACAGTGGACAGTGTAAGGGGGCCCTATCTATAGGGGACTACATAGGGGGGCCTAGCTACAGGGGACTATATAGGGGTCCCTAACTACAGGGAATGCTACAGGGGGCCATATCTACAGGGAACGCTACAGGGGGCACTATTTACAGGGAACGCTACACTGGGGTCCTATCTACAGGGAACACTACAGGGGGCACTATCTGCAGGGAACGCTACAGGGGTCACTATCTACTTGGAACGCTACAGGGGATCACTATCTACAGGGGAAGCTACAGGTGGCACTATCTAAAGGTGGCACTATCTACAGGGAACACTACACGGGGCAGTATCTACAGGGGATGCTGCAGGATGCACTATCTACAGGGGATGCTGCAAGTGGCCCTATCTACAGGGGGCACTATCTAAAGGGAATGCTACTGGGTGCACTATCTACAAGGAACGCTACAGGGGGCACTATCTACAGGAGATGCTACAGGGGGCCCTATCTACAGGGGGCACTATCTACAGGGAACGCTACAGGGGACCCTAGCTACCAGGGGCCCTATCTACAGGGGGTACTATCTACAGGGAACGCTACTGGTGCCCTATCTACATTGGATGTTACAAGGGGCACTATCTACAGGGAGCACTATCCACAGGGAATTTTACAGGGGGCCCTTCCTACAGGAGATGCTACAGTGGACACTATCAACAGAGGGCCCTATCTACAGGGGATGCTGTAGGGGCCCTATCTACAGAGGACTCTATAGGGGGCCCTATGTACATGGGACTCTATGGGGGCCCTATCTACAGGGGACTAAGGGGGCACTACCTACAGGGAGCCCTATCCACAAGGAATTGTACAGGGGGCCCTTCCTACAGGGGACGCTACAGGGGGCACTATCTATTCTCTATTCAGAGGATGCTACAGGGGGCACTATCTACAGGGGCCTTATCTACAGAGGACACTTCAAGGGGCACTATCTACAGGGGGCCCTATCTGCAGGGGACGTTACAGGGGATACTATCTACAGGGGCTCTATCTACAGGGGGCCCTATCTACAGGGGACGCTGTAGTGGCCCTATCTACAGAGGTCTCTATAGTGGGTCTTATGTGCAAGGGACTCTATGGGGGCCCTATCTACAGGGGACTAAGGGGGCCCCTGTCTACAGGGCACTCTACGGGGGGCCATATCTGCAGGGGGCACTATCTACAGGGGACTCTACATGTAATACTATATACAGGGGGCACTGTTTACAGCATGTAGACTACAGGGGGCACTATCAACAGGGGCCACTGTAGGGGCTATGAGGGGTACAACTATATATAGGGCCACTATGACCAGGGGACTCTATGAGTGGCAGTATCCACATGGGACTCTATGAGGAGCACACTCTAAAGAGGGCTCTATGGGGAGCACTATCTACACAGGGCTCTATGGGGAGCACTATCTACAGAGGGATCCATGAGGTGCACTATCTACAGAGGGCTCTATGAGGGGCAATATCAACAGGGGGCTCTATGAGGGGCCCGATCTACAGGGGGGCATTGTAAGTGGCACAATATTCAGGGGGCATTGTGTGTGTGTGGTACATTACTTTACAGTGTTTGACACAATTTTATTCATGGGCACTGTGTATGGTACATGCCACCAGAACAGTTTCATATAATCAGTTTGGATAGGTAGGTATGTACGCTTAAGTAATTGTATACATAGTGTGGAAATCCAGTTAAACATTCTAGACAGGGAATTTCATTATTTAGAGTTTACTTTAATATAGGGTGCATTTGGAATATTCTAAATGTTTTATTTGCTTATTAGAATCCTTTTCCATGGTGCCATACACCGCAAAACACTGCGACCCCCCCCCCCCCCGGCAGTTATGTTTTTGTCCACAAAACAGGAAACCTGTTAAAATCCCACCCCTGGATATATATATATATATATATATATACACATATACATATATGTATATATACAAAATTGTTTTGGAGGGTAGTTACGGCTTTCATTAAAACAAACTAAACATGATCCTGGAGATCAATATAAGTTACAACTGAGGTCAATATATTAAAAATACACAAGATCAACAAATGGCAGAACTGCAGTGTTAGGGACTATTCACATCAGTGTTCGGTTTCCGCTCATGGGTTTCGTCACACCTTTCAGTTGGAGGAACCCATTAACGAAAAGGCAAACGGAGACCATAGCTTCCGTTTGCATTACTATTGATTTCAATGGTAATGCTTCTATTGCTAATGGTTTCCGTTTGTCTCCGTTCTGTAAGGTTTACGGGTTATTTTAGGCGGAAACAATAGCGCAGTCGACTGTCTGGTAGAGGGAATATCTACATATGAAAACATATTTGAGCATTGCGCATTGATATATGAATTATGTGTTCGGGCGCTCAAGTATGGACGAGGGGAAGGATGCTGAGGTTGCTAGATAATACCTCCCCCAGTTTCTGCCATAACTGCATTGAAAACAGTGGCATTCAACATTGTAGGAGTCAAAGAGAAGGAGGAACGTGAATGGCATAGTTTTGTTGTTGCACTGTATTCTTAATCCATGTTGGTCGTCTCTCAAGAGCGTTGCAGCTGTGTATAGAAGGAATTGAGGCTAACAGCTTAGGCAAAACTAAGGAATCTCTGCTGTATTTTTAGGTACAAACAAATATTTTAAAGCTATACATGACTTAAGGCCTGGCCTACTTGATGAGTGGAGTCTAAGGTTCCAGACAATCTATGCCTTCAGGCTCCTCAGATATAAATCTGGTACTGGAGATGATATTTGTGGTCAGATGGCTATAGCCCCCCATAGAGATTAGACTGTCTGCAGATCCCACCAAAATTGCCTGGATCTGACAGGAAATATCCTATGCCTTTGAAAACTGAATGGGATTCATGTTTGGTAAGATCTAATATTCAGCATTCTTAAAGAAGTATTCCCAGAATTGACGATTATCACTTATTTATAGGATAGGTGATAAATGCCTAATCAGTAGGGGCCCCACCGCTGGGACCCCCAATGATCACTCGAATGGGGGTCCCGAACCCACTGTTCCTCTTCACTGAGGGAATAATGGAAACAGTTGAGAACAGCGCCAAGTAGACATTGAATGACCACCGCTCCATTCAATCTCTGGATTTGGGAGTTCAGGACGCCTATTCTCGCAATCGGTGGGAGTCCCAGCAGTAAAGCCCGCAGCGATCAGGCAATTATCAACCATCCTGTGGATAGATCATAATTGTAGATTCTGGAACCACTTTAAACTGGCAATACATACTGTATAAGATAGTTTATGTAACGTCCGCAGTCCTTGACCACAAACTCTTCTCATCCTGCCGACGCCTTTCTCTCCAGAGATGACAGCACATGCGGCCGACCTGTCCCGCAGTGACCACAGTGACCACTAGGGTGCGCGCGCGAGCTCAGTCCAGCCTTAAAGATCCACAGCGAACACATGCGTTGGATTGAGTTGATTGCTCCCAGATCACCCTGGACTATAAGAAGGGCCCTGCCCCTCCTTCATTGCCTGAGCGTTGTTTGTATCTTCCATGTCAGTCTTTGCAAATAGTCCCTTGAGTATTCTCCAGTTCCAAGTGTTCCCGTTCCTGCTACCTGTATCCTGTATCCCGTGCTTCCGTCTTCCTGTGCTGTACAGAGTTGGAGTCGTGTTGTGTCGCCTGCTACACCTGCTGTGTTTCACTGCACCTGTTGTCTGCCTGCTGCCAGAGTTCCATCCGAGCCTAAACCATCGCTACTGTCTGTATTGCCACAGATACCTTTATCCGATCTATAGACATTGACTTTGTACCATGTTTGGACAGCTGCTATACCGCTACGGCGGTATGGCCCAGTGGGTCCACATACCCACAGATCGTGACAGTTTACAGAATGCTCGTTCTACTAACTGTTATTTGCCCTGATCATACACGCAATAGAGAGGCCCCCATACACATGCGATTGTTGGAAAAGTCATGACTGCAGATCGGGACTGTTGAGCTCTGACTATAATGAAATATCTCTTATTCACTGATGTGAACGAAAATTTCAGCCTTGATTGGAACTTAACCAGAAACATAACTTCTCTTTTATTGAATTTCAAGAAAGTAACTTCGGCTGATTCTAAATTCTTGGGTTATTTCACTACTACTACTAGACTTAAATTCAAACCAAGCTCAGGCTAGGGATGTTATCTCACCACATTAGTGAAAAAGTTGACTGGGTATAAATATACTGGTCTGTGCTCTCAATACATGGCTCACATAATAATCTATTAACCCCTTAGTGACCAGCCCATTTTAGGCCCTAATGACCAAGCTATTTTATTCGTTTTTCTATAGTCGCATTCAAAGAGCTATAACTTTTTTATTTTTTCGTCTAAATAGCTGTATGAGGACTTGTTTTTTGTGGGATTAGTTGTACTTTTTAATAGCACCATTTTTGAGTACATATAATTTTTTTATTAACTTTTATTAACTTTTTTTGGGTGGATTATAAAAAAAACCTGAAATTCCACCATTGTTCTATGCGTTTTTAAATTGACGCCGTTCACTGTGCGGCGTAAATAACATGTTACCTTTATTCTATGGGTCGGTACGATTACGGCGATACCACATATGTAGAGGTTTTTTTATGTTTTACGACTTTTGCACACTAAAAACACTTTTGAACTAAAATTATTTGTTTTTGCATCGTTGCTTTCCAAGAGCCGAAACTTTTTTATTTTTCCATCAATGTAGTGATTTTTTCGACTTGTTTTTTGCGGGACGAAACGTAGTTTTGATTGGTACTGTTTTGGGGTACATGGGACTTATTGATTCATTTTTATTATGACTCTTCTGGGGGGCAATGGAAAAAAATTGCAATTTCGCCATTGTTTTTTGCATTTTTTTTTTACGGTGTTCCCCTTGCGGTTTAAATTACATATTAACTTTATTAATGGAGTCATTACTGTCGCGGCGATACCACATATGTGTACTTTTATTTTATTTTTACACTTTTACTAAATAAAACCACTTTTTATGGAAAAAAATGGTTTTATTTATTTTTTTACTGTACTTTTTATTAATAATCTTTATTTCACATTGGTGACTTATTTTATTAGTCCCACTAGGGGACTTTACTGTGCGATCTTCCGATCGCTGCATATAATGCTAATATGTCCTAACAGGCATATGTCCAGGGCAGACCTGGGGGCTTTTATCAAGCCCCCGGCTGCCATGACACCCCATCGGAGACCCGCGATTGCATTCGCGGGCCGCCGATGGGTGACAGAGGGAGCTCACTCCCTCTGTACACAAAGTTAAATTCCGCGGTCGCTATTGACGGCGGCATTTAACGGGTTAAACGGCCGCGATCGAAGGAAACTTCGATCGCAGGCGTTGGAGTAGGAGCTCAGCAAACAGATGAGCTCCGGCTCCAGCCTGCACGGGGGACCCGTGCAGGACTTAGACTAGGCTCACGTGAAAAGGCGTCAGCCTAGCCTAAGGCCCCTTAGTGACCGACGTAAAAAGGCGTATTGGTGGTTAATGGTGAGATTAATATTGGAAACAACTAGAAGTGATCATGTGTTTTACTTAAAAGGTTAGCCTGCATAATCGTCATACTAGTATCATGGACAGTACATACCAGTTAATGAACACTAGACAGCACATACTGTGACAGTAGCCAGGCTACAATAAATGTGGTAAGTTTATAGGTAGAACATTCAAAAATTAAAATCTATGTATATTTCATTTTTCCACAATCGACAAAGAACATGCTGACACTGGTGTTAATGCATACCTATTGTAAAGATCACTGTGATTAAACAATCCAGCGTCACCGAGATCAGACAATCTTCCCAGAGACAACAAAATGTTACCTTCATGAGGACTAGTTTACACATAGAAAATAGAGTAGTTTCTGGGACCCACAAGCACTGCGGCAGGGGGGTGGGGTGGTCAGGCAGGAACAGGATCGGAAGGGTAAAACAGGCTATTGCTCATTAGCCTCCAGCTCCAAATGGCCTACAGCATTTCCTAGACAAGACATGGAAGTTTGAAAAACTTTTGGTGTACCTGTAACAATTAACAATATTAAAGTGCGGCAGAGGTGATTATGTAGTATACAGTGCATTCTGAAAGTCTTCAGACCCTTTCAATGTTTTCACATTTTTTTATGATGATCCTTGTGTTAAAATAAAAAAATAAAAAATTCCCCATCACTCTGCACTCAATACCCCATAATGACAAAGTGAGAAAGGAATGTTAGTAATATTTGCTAATTTATTGAAAAGGAAAAACTAAAATCTTGCATTGACATACATATTCAGACCCTTTACTCAGTACTTAGTTGAAGCACTTTTGGCAGTGATAACACCCTCCAGTCTTCTTGGGTATGATGCCACAAGGTTTGCACACTTGGATCTGAGGATTTTCTGCCATTCTTCTCTGCATATCCTCTCAAGCTCTGTCAGGTTGGATGGGGACCGTCGGTGGACGGCCATTTTCAGGTCTCTCCAGAGATGTTCGATTGGGTTCAAGTCGGGGCTCTGGCTGGGCCACTCAAGGACATTCACAGAGTTGACCCTAAGCCACTCCTGTGTTGTCTTGGCAGTGTGCTTAGGGTCATTGTCTTGTTGGAAGGTGAAGTTTTGGCCCAGTCTGAGGTCTTGAGCACTCTGGATCAGCTTTTTATTAAGAATATCCCTGTACTTTGCTCCATTCATCTTTCCCTCAACCCTCACCAGTCTCCCTATCCCAGCTGCTGAAAAACACCCCCACATCATGATGCTGCCACCACCATAGCTCACTGTAAGGATGGTATTGGGCAGGTTATAACCTGTGCCTGGTTTCCTCCAGACATGACGCTTAGAATTGAGGCCAAAAAGTTCAATCTTGGTTTCAACAGACCACAGAATATTGTTTCTTACAGCCTGAGAGTTCTTTAGGTGCTTTTTTGCAAAATCCAGACGGGCTTTCATGTATCTTTTACTGAGGAGAGGCTTCTTTCTGGCCACTCTGCCATAAAGCCCAGATTAAAAGTGCTGCAGACAAGATCTTTGGACCTTTGGGTTTTTGGTCACCTCTCTTACCAAGGCCCTTCTCCCCTGATTACTTAGTTTGGTTGGGCGACCAGATCTAGGAAGAGTCCTGGTTGTTTCAAACTTCTTCCATTTAAGAATCATGGAGGTCACTGTGCTCTTGGAAACTTTCAGTGCAGCAGAGTTTTTTTTGTACCCTTCTCCAGATCTGTGCCTCCATACAATCCTGTCTCTGAGCTCTGTTGGCAGTTCTTTCATCCTCATGGCTTGGTTTTTGCACTGATATGCATTGTCAGTTGTGTGACCTTATATAGACAAGGGTGTGTCTTTTCAAATCATGTCCAATCAAATTAATTTACCACACGTGGACTCTAATCAAGGTGTAGAAACATTTCAAAGATGATCTAGAGAAACGGGAGGCCCCCAGAGCTCAATTTACAGTGTCATAGCAAAGGGTGTTCATACTTACGTCCATGCAAAATTTGAGTTTTTTTTATTTTTAATACATTTGCAAAATTTCTAACATTATGTTTTCACTTTGCCATTATGGGGTATTGAGTACAGAATAATAAGGAAATTTTTATTTTATTTTAGCACAAGGCCTTAAAAAAACAAAATGTGAAAGTGAAAGGGTCTGAAGACTTTTCGGATGCACTGTATATATTTAGTGTTGGAGCTCCGTTATACTCTGGGGCTCTGTGTCCCGATCTGCCTGCACTGCTGATTAGAAGAAATCTAGTGGCATCATTGTTCACAAGGAATGAGGGAGCAGAGAGAAGAGCGAGGTATCAGTTAGAATAAACCCCTTTCACACTGCATTTTTCATACATGTGTGATGTATGCATCATGAAAGCTCCTGGAACAAACATCCGACGTACCCACAGGCTCCTATTATACAAACGAAGGCTAAAAGATTGTTTCTTTTAGTCTTCGTCGGGTGGTATACGTGTTTTTTTTTTTTTTGCTTTATAGAATAGCGTAGTTGACAATGCTATTCTATCCATAGGCATCCAGCAAACAATATTTATACTACTTGGTGTATGTTTTTTTTAAACATTGGAGCCTATGTATGGCATGGATGTACACTATTGTATAAAATAGGTCACAGGCATCAGTTTAACATATACGTCTTGGGCTTTACAATGGTTTTTCATGATGTATCTATTAACCCCTTAAGGACAACCCCTCTGTCAAACACATTAAATGCCGCTGTCACTATTGACAGCGGCATTTAATGGGTTAAACTGCCGGAATCGGCGCGCGCGCTTCGATTCCGGCAGTTGCAGCAGGAGCCAGGCTGTGTATAACAGCCGTGCTCCTGCCGCTGATCGCGTGGGTACAGTCTCAGTACCCGCGCTATCACAGGACGGATATATCCGTCCTCCGGCGCGAACTAGCAGCTGCTGAGGACGGATATATCCGTCCTTCGGCGTTAAGTGGGAGTGGAAGTGGGCAGGAGGCGGCAATACCCCCGTGTTTCCCCGAAAGTAAGACATATGTCTTACTTTCGGGGTACGGCTTATATTAGCCGACCCCCCTGAAACCCCCGATACGTCTTACAATCGGGGGTGTCTTACTATCGGGGAAACACGGTAGTAATACCACACAAAATATTTACTAACTAACATTTTCCATATGTCTACTTTATGTTGGCATTGTTTTTTGAACAATCTTTTATTTTTCCAGGATGTTACTTGGCTTATAAGTTTAGTAGCAATTTCTCACATTTTCAAGAAAATTTCAAAAGGCTATTTTTTCAGGGACCAGTTCAGTTCTGAAGTTGCTTTGAAGGCCTTATATATTAGAAAGCCCATATAAAACTTTTACAAAGCTGTCATTTACAGCCTGATCTCGTGAGATTACGCTTGCTGTGCTGTAAGTCCCACACAAACGTTACCGAAGTTTCAAGATTGTGAATAGACATCGCGTCCTGGCTGGAGGTGGTGTCTATTAACTCTCAAGACACTTCAGTAACGTTAATGTGTGAGTATGTGACTGTACATCATGATCTAGCAAGATCATGATGTGCTGAATAAATGAATGGAGAGAAGTGTATGATGCTGATTGGTCAGCGTCATACACGTCTCTCCACATCGCTTACTTGGTTAAAAAGTAAAAACACGCCCAGTTGTCTATTAAGAAATTAATTAGCATAAATCTAAAATAGGTCATAACTTGGTCAAAATTGATCTTTTTTCTAAATAAAAAACACTGCTGTTACCTACATTACAGCGCCGATCACATCAAGATAGGGCACTTATAATGTGGTGACAGAGCCTCTTTAACCATTTTGGTGTTTCACATGAATTAAAGCAAAGTGGAGGTGAAATTTACCAATTCAATTTTTTTTGCAGAAAATCTGTCTTAATTCATTATTTTCTGTATCACAGAAGGTTTTACCAGAGGAACGCAACTCCATATTTATTGCCCAGATTCTGCAGTTTTTAAAAATAACCCACGTGTGGCCCTAGTGTGCTACTGGTCTAAAACACAGGCCTCAGGAGCAAAGGAGCACCTAGAGGATTTTGGGCCCTCCATTTTATTGGAATATATTTTAGGCACCATGTCAGGTTTGAAGAGGTCTTGTGTTTCCAAAACAGTGCAAACCACGCAAAAAGTGGCAAACTTGGCAAACTACACCCCTCAAGGAATTTATCAAGGGGCATAGTGAGCATTTTAACCCCAGAGGTTTTTTGCTGAATTTAGTGGCAGTAGGATGTAAAAATGAAAATCAAAATTTTTTCCAATAAAATGAAGAAATCTTCAATATTTAGAAGGCATAAAAGAGAAAAACCACCCCAACATTTGAAAAGCAATTCATCCCGATTACAGCAATACCCCACAACTGGTAATAAACTGTTATTTGGACACACGGCAGGGCTCAGAAGGGAAGAACTACCATTTGGCTTTCGGAGCTCAAGTTTTGCTGGAATGTTTTTCAGGAGCCATGTCGCATTTGCAAAGCCCCTCAGGGACCAAAACAGTGGAAACCCCCCAAAAGTGACCTTACTTGGGAAACTAAAGCCCCCAAGGAATTTACCGAAGGTATAGTGAGCATTTAGACCCCACAGATTTTTTTGTGGAATTTAGTGGAATTAGGCTGTGTGAATATCAACATTTTTTCCACTAAAATGTTTACATTTTTTATTTCTACAAGGGTGAAAGGAGAAAAAGCACCCCAACATTTGTAAAGCAATCTCTCTTGAGTACGGCAATACTCCATATGTGGTCATAAACTGCTGTTTGGACACATGGCAGGGCTCAGAAAGGCAGAAGTGCTACTTGGCATGCAGATTTTGCCGGAATGGTTTATGGCTGCTATGTCGCATTTGCAAAACTCCTGCCGGACCAAATCAGTGAAAACCTACCCATTTGGGAAACTGCACCCCTAAGGGTATTTATCAAGGGGTATAGTGAGAATTTTGACCCCACAGGCTTTTTGCTGAATTTAATGGAATTATGCTGTGAAATTGAAAATGAAATTTTTTCTGACAAAACGTGCAAATTTTCAATTTTTACAAGGAATAATGGAGAAAAAGCACCCCAACATTTTAAAAGCATTTAAAAGCAATTCTGATTACGGCAATACCACATATGGGTTCATAAACTGCGGTTTCGACACGCAGAAGGGCTTGGAAAGGCAGGAGAGCTATTTGGCTTGCAGATTTTGCTGGCTTGGTTTTTGGTCGCCACGTTGCATTTGCAAAACCCTGAGGTACCAGAGTACAGTGGAAGCCCCCAAGAAGTGATCCTATTTTGGAAACTTCACCCCTCAAGGCATTTATCATTTTCCTGGACATATGACAGGGCTCAGAAGTGAAGAGCAACATGCACATTTGAGGTAGATTTTCGTGATTTTCACAGCATTGGCCACAATTGCAGGGCCCTGAGGTCAAATAGTAAAACAAAAGTAGTGAGCCCTATTTTGGAAACTACACCCCTTAAGGCATTTTAAGGGGTGTAGTGAGCATTTTCACCCCACAGGTGTTTTTGATTAGAAATTAATGCGCAGCGGATGGTGCTAAGTGAAAATTGCAATTTTACACTGATATGTCAATTTATTGCCTCAATATGTTGTGCCCAGATTATGCCACCAAAGACAAATACCTCATAAAATGTTAAGCAAGTTCTCCCGGCTATGGCAATGCCATATATGTGGAAGTAAACTGCTGTTTGGGCACGCTGTAAGGTTCAGAAGTGTAGGGAGCGCCATTTGGCTTTTGGAGCGCAGATTTAGCTTGGTAGTTTTTCTGTTTGGGGTATTGCTGATATTTCCGTTTATAATGTGGGGGCATACAAAGGTAGGCTGTGCGGAGTACATCAGGGCATAATAAGAGGGTATAAAAATGCGGTAAATAAATTATAATCCGCAGATGTGGGGTCAGTGTCGCATTGATAAATGGTGCCCAATCTTATCTGCTTTTGGAACGATCTGCACATTTTGTGTTGTCATATTCTGAGAGCCAGAACTTTTTTATTTTTTCTTCACCGGAGCTGTGTGAGATCTTATTTGTTGCGGGACAATCTGTAGTTTTCATTGGTACCATTTTGGGGTGCACACAATTTTTCGATCACTTTTTACTCCATTTTTTTGGCAAGCAAGGTGACCAAAAACACTCAATTCTGACGGTTTTTATTCTTTATTTTTTTTTTACAGTGTTTACCGTAGCCTATAAATGACAATATTACTTTATTCTGCAGTTCGATACGATTACGGCGATACCAAATGTATATAGTTTTTTTACGTTTTGCAGCGTTAGCACAATAAAATCACTTTATTTATTTTATTTATTTTTTGTCACCATATTCTGAGAGCCGTAACTTTTTTATTTTTCAGTCAAAAAAGCTGTGTAAGGGCTTGTTTTTTGCGGGACCGGTTGTAGTTTTTATTGGTACAGTTTTGAGGTACATGCGATCACTTTTTATTACATGTTTTGGGAGGGGTGGTGATAACAAAATAGCGTTTCTGGCATTGTTTATTATTATTTTTTTTGTGGTGTTCACCGTGCGGGAAAAATAACATTATAGTTTTTTATAGTTTGAGTTGTTATGGACGCCGCGAGCGAGTCGTATTATGATCAAAGAAGGCTGTGCAATGAGACTACCTACAAGGGGGCTGTGTGTGGCTCTATCTACAAGGGGGTGTGTGCCACTATCTACAGGGGTGTGGGTAGCACTATCTACAAAGGGAGTGGTGTGGTACCATCTACAGGGGTGTGGTGTGGTACAATCTACAGGGGTGTGGTGTGGTACTATCCACTGGGTGTGGTTTGGCACTACCTACAGGGGTGTGGTGTGATACTATCTACAGGGGACTGTATGACACTATCTACAGGGGGTCTTGTGTCACTATCTACCGGGGTGTTGCACTATCTACACGGGTGTGGAATAAAAGTTCAACCTGTGAGAACATAGGTTTAAGATGTTAAATAGTCTACTAATAACTATACAATACATATAAGAATAACATTAATTGACATTAAAAGGATTCGCCAATAGACATAATACATATAAATCAGAGGAGTACATCACACACGGCAATGGTGGGGCCCCTTTGGCAGTAGAATACATGCTGCTATTAATAGCAGCCTGTATTCTGCCCATGATGTGGAAAACAAAGGCTGTCATAAAAAAAAATCTAAGTCTACTGATGGCTTGCATAGAATGCCTGTTCTCATATATAATTTTGGATGTTTAGGAGCTCATTGTTTTCTAGCAAAAACAAGATTGTTTATGAAGAACCAGTTACAAATGTAGCTCAAAGTGAGTTAAGGAACTTGAAGAAGCACCCCAGTAATGTGTTTTCCCTATATAATGCAGCATAAACTAGTATTAAAGAATAATGTAGAAGCTCTGTGTATGTCTTGTATCTGGGTTGTC
Organism: Rhinoderma darwinii; assembly: GCF_050947455.1. Classification (NCBI taxonomy): domain Eukaryota; kingdom Metazoa; phylum Chordata; class Amphibia; order Anura; family Rhinodermatidae; genus Rhinoderma; species Rhinoderma darwinii. The sequence continues at coordinate 223,330,986 of NC_134691.1, read as the reverse complement.
TGCCATCTTGGTTCTTTCTTTCCCTCTCATATGGTTCCACTAACGCAGCCTACATTTCCCATGATGCCTCTGGCTTTGCAGAGGGGGCGAAGTCTCATCACACTTGCTCTGCTTTGTTTTCTGTCTAAGTACAGCAAATGATAGATCAATAACTTCTGTACTCACACTGAAGAGACTAAGTGTATCCCTTGTGATGCATGTTCAGCCTGTCTCCCTACCTCCTGCTAGTGATAGATTTATCTGTCAGTTTTTACACAGGAAACAGTAAAGAGCAGCATCTCATAGAAATACACTGGACTCTCTATACACATGACTCACAAATAGTATAGACAGTGTGAGTCAGTGGAGTTATATAACTCTGTAGCTAATCATTGTATGGACTCAACTATTATATCACTGCACTCCTGCTCCCTTAGGCCCCAGGCACACACCCGTAGATTTAATCCATCCATAAATACTGTTCATAAATTCAGATCCGTAGTCGTTTATAGTCATCCGTAAATCATCCACATATACAAAATGGTGTCTGTAAATCCCACATTCGTAATGCATCCGCAAACAAAAACAGGGAGGAATTTTGGGTAATTCCCTGGCATCACATAGCAACACTTCTGTAATTACGGATGGCTAGTAAAGTCACATGACACAGCTGCCCATATTGAAAAGGTTAAAAATGTATAGATACAACTGAGCTGGGAAGAAACAAATGACACTGCTAGAATATTGCTGATGAGTTAGCACTGGTGTTTGGCAGTCAATGATATAAAGCAGATAATACGCAAAAGTTTCTGAATTTTTTTTTTCAATCGAGAACCCAATTGATTCACAGATTACATCTATATTAAAGGGGTTATCCGAGATTTATTTATTTTGTACATTTAAAACCACATTGCACATATTTACAATTGCATAATATACTTACCCGTGTAATCTTGCTTCTGTTCTCCTCTCTGGCTGCTTTTTCCTTCTGGTCACATGAGCTCTGACGTCACGTTTTCACGTTTCAGCCTCCTCCACTGTCGTGTCGTATCCCGATCACATGGTCTCGTACCAGAGAGACCTCGGATGGTATACGACACGTCACTTGTCACGTGGTGTATATCGGCTTGTTCTGCTTCACAGTCCATAACGCGCATGCGCTGTCACTGCTGTTCTCGCGGTCCCTGCTGTTCTCGAGATAACAGCAGGGGCTGCGCATGCGCGTTACAACAGAACAAGTCGATTCACACCACGTCACAAGTGATGTGTGGTATACCCGGCAAAGATTTCAAGATCAACAAAGCGGCAGAGCCAGAGCAGAGAGTGACGTCACCAGTCAAGTTCCCCACGGCAGGATCTGGAAGCGGGGCCACTTTGGAAAACGTAAGTATATTATAAATGTATTTATATTTATAATTTACATGCATTAAAGGGGTTTTTGAAAATATGATGGTATCTCGGACAACCTCTTTAAGTAAAATAATACAAGGATTTTTCAATGTACTTTTCCACGTACAGTTTAAGTGATAGACTTCTGTCACAATCCCAGGCTTTATAAATAGTGAAGAGGTTTATACTTTTATAAATACTTCTTCAAGTGCACTGAAGGGGTTACTGAAAGGGCATGGGACCAGAGGGAGATCATGTAAGGGCAATAATAATGGCGGGCTTTGGGACGAAACTGGATTGGTCAGAAAATATGCAAAGGGGAGGGTACATATGTTATATAAGGGACATACACCAGGTGATACCACCGCTTATCTTAAGCAGGAGCTGGAAGTTTATCATGGCTGATTCCCCGGAGCATCATGATGGAAAAGGTGGCTGAAGAGGGTGCAGAATGACTGGGGCCAGTCCTGGAGAGGTATCAGAGGTCCAGTCTGGATGGCTCTTCACCGCCCGTGGAATGAGGTAGGCCGCTGAGGGTTTCCCGGCCCCCTTTTTGTCTATGCCCCGAATCTCCTCCTGGATGCTGCAGGCCACCAGCTCCCGCCCACCCAGCCGGAGCGGGGTGGTGTTCCTCTTCAGGTGTGGCCTCTTTGCAGGCCTCTGCTGATATTATTCCTTCTACTCTTCCACCTCCAGCACTGACGGTCATTGCAGGCCTCTCCCTTGTGAGTAGGACTGGCGGTAGCAGGAACGATCACAGTCCTGACGCCGGCGCGACGCTCTTTGCTGCTTAAGTACCCCCCCATTGTGCGGCCGAAGTCAGCTGTCGGTTGTATTGCAGTCGGCGGCGCGTGCTAGTTATGTCTTCTGCTGGTTCCTCTGACATTCATGGTGCTCGTCCCGGGTCAGTGGGGAAGAGGGATGGAACAGGGGATTCTGCATGGGATCCTGTAGCTGCTTCCCATGTAGCTGATCCAGCGCTGGTAAGTGCAGTGTGCAGTGGGAGGCAACTGGCTTTACAAGGCCTAAGTTCTGCAGGGCAGGAAGCTGATCAGCCAGCCTCTGCACTTTCAGCTGAGCAGCACATCGTCGATCACGTTGTTATCGTAGACAGCGACATCGATATTTGGAACGGTCCTGTTCTGCATGTACAGCAGCTTCTTCGCCTTCAGAGTCGTTCGGATCATATTCATCAGCCTCTTCCTCATCTGGGTCAACTTGCAGCTCGAGCAGCTCCGGTAAGATGGGACGAATTTCTCGCAGGAGGGTGAAAAAGGGGACAAGAAGACATCGCAGAGTAAGTGGGTCTTCACACAAACACTGTTCGGAGGTGGTTTCGGTACAGTCCACTCCCAATCCAGTCGGCCCTGAGTCCGTTGAGGCTCTGTTGAAAGTGACAAGAATGCCAGTGGGTGGTGAGTCAGTCCGTGTCCCTCTTTGGTCTACTGCTAATAATTCAGAATCTGGGGATCTAGTTTCAGCTTTGAAATCTGTTTTAGATAAATTTGGTTGGAACCCAACTAATTTTCCCTCACCCAGTGTGTTCTGGTAAAAATCGGCCCTCCCACCCTCCCTTTAGAGTCTTCTTTATTTCCTTTACTAGGGTGCAATGCAAATTTCGGTAGTAGGCACGTTGGCCAACTGTTTTCTTGATCTTATTGTACAGATGATGTTTATTGATATTTATTTTCTCTTTGTCACAGCTGGAGTGGAGAGCGCAGTGCTTTACAAAGAAGGGTCATCTGAGTCTAACTGGCATACATGTCCACTGCAAATAAGCGGCGGCCGATATTTGAGATGACCACTTCAGATATTTATGCTCTCATATTTTGTTTATCAATAAAGCTGTGGCCTACCCCACATTTCCATCAAGAAGTCACTATTATACTCCTTTCTAAAATTTAGGATTTACATACACTATGGGTAAATGGTGAAGCACGCTGGTAAGTGAAGCCGCCCCCCCCCCCCTAGTCTGTCTCAGAGGGAAGCCTCATCCACGAATCATGCGCTTCTAACACAGTTTAGAAGCAGCAGCTCTGCAGGAGAGAAGGCCCACCCACCAGTCAGGTCCTTGTACAAAGCCCCAGGCTGGTAAGTGCTTGTCCAACTCCATCTCTACATTCCTTTCTCCATCCCTTTATCACTTTTTGTCTCTGCTTCACTTGTCTTCTCCTCTGACCCTTCTTGTAGGGCATGTTAACTGTTTGTTTTTTATTCATCACGTTTTTGCCACAATTTCCGTAATAGTGGCAAATATGGTGCAGTTTTGCCGCGACTAAGAAAATTGCTTAAAAAAAATAGTACAAGACAAAAAGAACAGTACGCTTTATTCACACAGTGCAGTCAAATCACGTTTTTTTTTGCAGCGATTTTGTGAAAACTGTGGCAAAAACGTAATTTACCCGCATTGTGAATACTGTATAAAATAGTCCTTTAAAATATGACTTTATTGATATACACTGAGAGTTACAGCACCGAACCAGTGCCTTTATCAGGTAATTGATTACGGTCTGGTGCCTTCATCGAGTACATGATTACAGACTGGTATATGAATGTGGACCAGTATATGATTACGGTTTGGTGCCTTCATCAGGTATATGATTACGGACGGGTATATGATTACAGACCGGTATAGGATTACAGACCGGTATATGATTATGGACAGGTATATGATTACAGTCCAGTGCCGTAACACTTAGTATGTATCAATAAAGTAATCATCAGTGCTCATCATACCTGTGTTTTCTTGCTTTTTATAACTGATATTATTTACGGACGTACACAGATTACATGGACCATTTTTTAGAACTATTATAATTAATATAATATAAATAATAATTTGGGGAATAGACACCCCACTACCCAGCTCTCTACTTTTACAGTTTTAGTGCCGTGTTTTTTCCTCTTTTTTAGTTAGATTGAATGATGTAGTCAAACATGGCAGATTTGTCTCAGATTTTCAGTTCAGATTGTGCACCAAAAATCCACTACAGTTTACAATACAATACATGAGAATGGGGTTTTCAAAACCCCACGCACATGCAACAGAGAAAACCGGTATGCAAATCCCCAGAAAAATCTGCAGAGAGAGTTTTTATGAAGTCACCCTAAGGACCTGTTCACACGTGTTGAAATTGATGCAGATTTCATGCTGAAATACGTGTAGAATCCGAGGACAATCTGCATCCCATGCATGTATACGCAGTATCTGTAACCCGGGTGGGAGGGTAGCCCAAGCTGAACTTTGCACCAGGGCCCATGAGCTTTTAGCTATACCTCTGAGCACAGGTACAACTAAAATAGATCTACAGTGCAAGGACAAAGAGCTCCTTGTGAGTATAAAATTGTGGGGAGTAAAATCTTGTCACATATTAAAGGGATTTTCACATCCTAGACATTTATGGCATAGCCTGAGGATATGCCATAATTGCTAGGTGGGGGTCTCACCTCTAGAATTCCCAGCTATCGGTGGAATGGGGCTATTGATGGATGCAGTGATGCAGATGCGCAGCTACCTCTCCATTTAATCTCTGCCTGGATACTTCCATTGTCTCCTTCCACGGCTTGGAGAATGAGGGTGAGGGAATATTTCAGTGAATTAGGTTTTAAACTTGGATCATGGAATTGATCATAAATCTATCAGTAAAAACATTTCTACTTTTGTCACAGACGTATTTCAACCATGATAGAAGCTTTCACTTCCGAGACTGCACCTGCTAGCTGTACTTGTGCATGTTGACATAATAATATCAGGTGGTATTATATCAACTTGGCACCACCTGGTCACTGTCAATTGAAATGCAATGTCCTGCGAGAGCTAAATCATATGATTGTGGCTTCATTTGTTGTAAGCATATGCCATAGTTTCTACTGAAAAAAATAAAAATAAAAAACAGGCGGCCAAGTCAGGTAAGACCTGGAGTACTCACATTGTAGAAAGGTTTCTTTAGTATATATACCAGGTATTATATTGCCATAACAGCGACATCAGATCTAGATGTTCAAAAATTCCTGTAAGGCCTCATGCACATGGCCGTGCCCGTAATCACGGTACGCGATTATGGGCACGGCCGGCCACTGACAGCCACCCACATTTTCGGGCAATGCTCCCATATAAAGTATGGGAGTACAGTCTGTAAAAAGCAAAATATAGGACATGTCCTATCTTTTGCGGAGGCTTTCTAAGGCCCGGATGCCTTCCCGCAAATATACGGGGTGTCCGAGGTCAATAGAAATTAATGGGTCTGTAATTGCGGACCGTAAATTACGGTCCAAAATTACTGACAAAATCTATGGTTGTGTGCATGTGGCCTAAGGGTCAGTTCACACAGAATGCCTCCCATTGATTTCAATCGGAGGCAGTGGTGGGAAAGAGAAGCGACATGCCCTATCTTCAGGTGTTTACGTCTCTGACCTCCCATTAACATCAATAGGAGGCAGAGAAAGCGAAAAATCCTGCGAAATACACGGCAAACGGTGTGCAGGCAGATCAAAATCTGCCTCAAAATTCCAAACGGAATTTTGAGACAGAATTTTCTGCCTGCAAAAAAGTCACTGTGAACATACCCTAAGGGCACGTTCAGATGTGTCAGAGTTTTTCCGCTGCAAATGTTGGTGCAGATTTGGGGCAATTACACAACTAATCTTCACCAACATTTGCATATTTGACAGGTAATTCAGACGTTGCAGAAAAGACAGCGGACTTCCACAGATCTCAGTTTTTGCATTGCAAAGGCTGAAATACGCAGTGAAATGCCGCTTCTTCTCCGCAACAGTCAGTACATGCTGCGGAGGGAAAATTCCGCACCGCAGCCTATGGTCCGCAGCGGAGTTTTCCGCAATGTCTGAACTAACTTTCCTAAAAATGTATAGAAACAGATGTAAAAAACGGCCGCTGGAGAATTCCACTCCGGACTGTCCACAGCGGAATTCCACAGCAATTCCGCCTTGTCTGAACCTGCCCTAATAGTTGCTGCAAGATTTATTTTAAAACTTTGCATGTTTATGCTGCCTTTTAATGCAGTGTGAAAATAGCTTTACTAGGCCATACTTTTTTTAATGGTAAGGGTATGTGCACACGGCCTATTTACGGACGTAATTCGGGCGTTTTTGCCCCGAATTACGCCCGAAAATAGCGCCTCAATAGCGCTGACAAACATCTGCCCATTGAAAGCAATCGGCAGACGTTTGTCTGTTCACACGAGGCGTAAATTTACGCGCCGCTGTCAAATAACGGCGCGTAAATAGACGCCCGCGTCAAAGAAGTGACCTGTCACTTCTTTGGCCGTAATTAGAGCCGTTATTCATTGACTCCAATGAATAGCAGCGCTAATTACGGCCGTAATTGACGCGGCGTTCAAGCGCCTGCACATGCCGGTACGGCTGAAATTACGGGGATGTTTTCAGGCTGAAACATCCCCGTAATTTCAGCCGTAACGGACGCCCTCGTGTGAACATACCCTAAATGTCTCTCCATTTTTAAAAACTGTCTAGCAAAAAAATTGTCCTTGTTGCCCATAGCATAAGCCATAGCTCAGGTTTTAATTTCCTGAACTATTCTTCTGGCTGAACATTTGGACATTAGAGCATAGTGCATGGCATGGGGGGCACAAAGCTCTTTAGTCAGTTACAGCACTCCTTAAAGGGGTATTCTGAAAAAAGAGCTTTATGGCACTTTCCTAGGGTATGCCCTAAAAATTAGAGTATTCCCCATCCTCCATTATATGGGGGTGAGTAGGCCCTTTCCAGTAACCCATTAAGCCTCTATGACATAACTGTACATCATCGATTGGCTTTTGTTCACATGGGCACAGAAGCTGTGCCGATCACTGCGGAAGCTCAGCCTTGACTGACAGCCAGGCTCTCGCTGCAACGGCCGGGATAACTCTGATCCCGGAGTTTAACCCCTTAAATGCCACTGTCAATAGCGACAGCGGCATTTAAGTGGTTTCACAGAGGTAGGGGGCTCCCAATTCGTTGCGGAGTCACCTAGTGGGACTAAAAAAAAAAAGAATTAAAGAAAGTGAAATTAAATTTATTAAAAAAAAACCTAATGACGTATTTGATAGGAAAAAAAAAAGTGTAAAAAAAATGCATCTATTTGGTATCTCTACGATCATAAGGCTGGGTTCACACGACCTATTTTCAGACGCAAACGAGGCGTATTATGCCTCGTTTTACGTCTGAAAATAGGGCTACAATACGTCGGCAAACATCTGCCCATTCATTTGAATGGGTTTGCCGACGTACTGTGCAGACAACCTGTCATTTACGCGTCGTCGTTTGACAGCTGTCAAACGACGACGCGTAGAAATACAGCCTCGTCAAGAGAAGTGCAGGACACTTCTTTCAGACGTAATTTGAGCCATTCTTCATTGAACTCAATGAAGCACAGTTCAAAATTTACGGCAGTCAGAGAAGCCTCGCAAAATGCGAGGAGGAGCATTTACGTCTGAAACGAGGCAGCTGTTTTCTCCTGAAAACAGTCTGTCTTTTCAGACGTAAATACCTGCTATCGTGTGCACATACCCTAACGCTTGAGCTGACAAACCAGTACACAGATCCGCACAGGATTATGGGTGATGTGTGCGTGACATCAGTGGAAGAAGAGGCAATTAGGCAATCGGCATCACGTGATTGACGGATCAAATGGGAAAACAGTAGGTTTTTGGAAATTAAAGTTATTTACAATATTGTTCATTTTGCATTGGAAAGGAGATTAAGGGGTGGTTTCTCTCATCGGACAACCCCTTTAAAGCAGCCCCTTTACCCCCTTCTGAGCAATTAACATATATGTACGTCACAGTCGGGAGGGGGGTGTATACAGGGCGAGTGTCAGCTGTAATATACCGCTGACACTATGCTCTAATAGCGGGGATCAGAGATGACTCAGATCCCAACTGTTTAACCACTGAGATGCTCAATAGATACCGTGTCATCTAAGATGTTAGACAGAGGGATATGATGTTAAGGTATGCGCACACGATAGCTGCCTTTTACATCTGAAATGACAGACTGTTTTCAGGAGAAAACAGCTCCGTTGTTTCAGACGTAATTGCTCCTCCTCGCATTATGCGAGGCGTCTTTGACGGCCGTAAATTTGAGCTGTTCTTCATCGAATTCAATGAAAAACGGCTCAAATTACGTCCAAAGACGTGTCCTGCACGAGGTAGTAATTTTACGCGTAAATTACAGGTCATGGGCACAGTACGTCGGCAAACCCATTCAAATGAATGGGCAGATGTTTGCCGACGTATTGGAGCCGTATTTTCAGGCGTAAATCGAGGCATAATACGCCTCGTTTACGCCTGAAAATAGGTTGTGTGAACCCAGCCTTAGACTCAATCATGTTGTGCCAAGGGGATGTAATGGCAGCCAGGGGCCAAGTGAAGGCTCCCAGGTCTGCCTTGTTGGTCCTTCTATTAAGCCCAGAATACAAAATGCATAGTATTGCAGTGTATTGTGCAAGCGACCTAACGATTGAATGTTTAAGTCCCGTGGGGACAACTAAATGTCAAAATTTGTTTTATAAATTTTTTAAGAATGCCGTATTTTTTGGGCTAGAAGACGCACCTGACTATAAGAGGCACCCAGGTTTTAGACAACAGAAAGGAAAAACTTAGTTAAAAAAAAAATTGTTCTGTTTCACCACATTCTGAAAGCCATAACTTTTATATTTTTCTGTCAATTGAGAGGTGTGAGGGCTTATTTTTTGCAGGACAAGCTGTAGTTTTTGTTCCACAATTTTTTAGTACATACGATTTTTTGATCACTTTTTATTTGATTTTTTTTTAGCACTAAGGTGATCAAAAAAATCAAAGATTCTGGTGTTTTAATTTTTATTTTTTTTATGCCGTTCACCGTGCGGGTTAAATAATGACATATTGTAATAGTTCGGAATTTTATGGACGCAGCGATACCAATTTTTAAATTTTTTTACATTGTGCTTGGGCGAAAATGGGAGAAGTTTTTTTTTTTAACTTTTAATAATTTTTTACACTCCTGAAAATGTATCTATGTGTATTGCAGTATATTGTAATTTTTACAGGCTTCTGCTAAGTTCTGGCGGAGGGGGCTGTTGGGCAAACGGTTTAAATGTGGCGGTCGCTATTGACCACAGCATTTAACTAGTTAAATGGCCAGGTGCTGTTCCTGGCCATTGGAGCAGCATGTCAGCTGTAAAACACAGCTCACACCTGAAGTTTATCGAGCAGGCTCAGCGAGTGAGCCAACTCCAAAACATCAGAACCCCGCTCCAGGGTACGTCATGGGTCGGGGAGGGGTTAATGAAGCGGTCCAGGGGTAAAGGAATAACTGATTGCCGAGTATAAGACGCAGGGACTTTTTAGCAAGATTTATTCTTGTTAATAAGTGTGTCTTGTAGTTCGAAAAATACAGTATATATAGAATGATATTAATTTGGTATTGCCGTAATCACACAGTGAACACTATAAAACGAAACCCAAAAAACAATAGAGGATTTGCTGTTTTTTTTCCATTTCGCCCCACAAAATAATTTTTACGTTTCTCAGAACATTGTATGATATAAATACACGGTGCCATTAAAAACTACTACTCGTCCCGGGCAAAGATTAAGGAATGGTGAAATATACTTAATCAAAAAAAACAGTGACAAGGTTTCAAACACCACAGAAATACTAAAGTATACAACAATATTCTGACTGATAGATCCAGACATAAATAATAAACAATACACTGACTGGATGTGACGGAGGGCAGTTTTAACCTACAGATGTAGCCATCTTTAAAGAGGCTCTGTCACCAGATTTTGCAACCCCTATCTGCTATTGCAGCAGATCGGCGCTGCAATGTAGATTACAGTAACGTTTTTATTTAAAAAAAACGAGCATTTTTGGCCAAGTTATGACCATTTTTGTAGTTATGCAAATGAGGCTTGCAAAAGTCCAAGTGGGTGTGTTTAAAAGTAAAAGTCCAAGTGGGCGTGTATTAGGTGCGTACATCGGGGCGTTTTTAATACTTTTACTAGCTGGGCGCTCTGATGAGAAGTATCATCCACTTCTCTTCAGAACGCCCAGCTTCTTGCAGTGCACAGACAGACAGCGTGTTCTCGAGAGATCACGCTGTGACGTCACTCACAGGTCCTGCATCGTGTCAGACGAGCGAGGACACATCGGCACCAGAGGCTACAGTTGATTCTGCAGCAGCATCAGCGTTTGCGGGTAAGTAGCTACATCGACTTACCTGCTAACGCCGATGCTGCTGCAGAATCATCTGTAGCCTCTGGTGCCGGTGTCCTCGCTCGTCTGACACGATGCAGGACCTGTGAGTGACGTCACAGCGTGATCTCTCGAGAACACGCTGTGTCTGCACTGCCAGAAGCTGGGCGTTCTGAAGAGAAGTGGATGATACTTCTCATCAGAGCGCCCAGCTAGTAAAAGTATTAAAAACGCCCCGATGTACGCACATAATACACGCCCACTTGGACTTTTACTTTTAAACACACCCACTTGGACTTTTGCAAGCCTCATTTGCATAACTACAAAAATGGTCATAACTTGGCCAAAAATGCTCGTTTTTTAAAAATAAAAACGTTACTGTAATCTACATTGCAGCGCCTATCTGCTGCAATAGCAGATAGGGGTTGCAAAATCTGGTGACAGAGCCTCTTTAACTTGATTCTGATAACTTGCTGCAGCTTGATATAACACACCAAAAACCATTGAAAAGTCATTGAAAAAGTCAAGATAAGAAATCTAGCCTTTGTTTATTTAAAGAGACTCTGTCACCACATTATAAGTGCCCTATCTCCTACATAAGGAGATGGGCGCTGTAATGTAGGTGACAGCAGTGCTTTTTTATTTAAAAAAACGATCTTTTTTCACAACGTTAGGAGCGATTTTGGTTTATGCTAATGAGCTTTCTTAATGCCCAAGTGGGCGTACTTTTACTTTCGACCAAGTGGGCGTTGTACAGAGGAGTGCATGACGCTGACCAATCGGCATCATGCACTCCTCTCCATTCATTTACACTGCACTAGCGATATAGACGTCATGTGTACTCAGAATCCTGACACTTCTGAATCTTTTTTTGTGAGATTCCGGCAAGTGAAACCAAATCTCGTTTAGCTCCGTGATCTCGCGAGATTTGGTTTCACTTGCCGGAATCTCACAAAAAAAGAGTCAGAAGTGTCAGGATTCTGAGTACACATGACGTCCAGGCTAGATGGTCATGTGTATTCATTATCAGGACACTGTAGTAATGTTAGGGCTTGTGTATGAGGCTGCACATAGTGATATATCTATATCGCTAGTGCAGTGTAAATGAATGGAGAGGAGTGCATGATGCCGATTGGTCAGCGTCATGCACTCCTCTGTACAACGCCCACTTGGTCGAAAATAAAAGTACGCCCACTTGGGCATTAAGAAGGCTCATTAGCATAAACTTAAATCGCTCCTAACGTTGTGAAAAAAGATCGTTTTTTTAAATAAAAAGCATTACTGTCACCTACATTATAACGCCGATCTCCTTATGTAGGAGATAGGGCACTTATAATGTGGTGACAGAGTCTCTTTAATGTGTTAAAAGTCAAGGTCAAGACGGCTACATCTGTATGTGTTGTATTTTTGAACATTTCATTTAAGTAAAAAAAAAGGAGTCTAGATGCTGACATTTTGATTTCTTTATTTCGTAGTAATAAATCCAACTTTGTGTTTTCATTAAACATACCTCCTGCATGTAATTAATAATTAAATACTAAATTATTGACTATAGAGAAATTGCAACCACTGCAAAACACATATACACTGAAGAGATATACAACCATTTCTGGTAAATACCTTAAAATGGCTACAAAATGCTCCCAGACACTACAGAATATATGTATCATGCATTGGATACAGGAGGATAAGCGTAATATATTAGTCATGAATGGTGGAAGAAGCTTGTATTTTTTACAACAGTAGGGCTATGCATTTTCTATTGTACTTCGAAGCAGAAGGCTGTGCAGTTCCAGGATCACTGGTGTATAGCACTCATCAGTGCAATATATAAAAGTCATTGCTAAAAAGGTAACTTATATGTCTGTATAAATGGATTGCCAGAATGTTTGTAAAACTCAAATTTAACAGCAGATTTGTATATTTTTATTTCATCCTAATTTATAGTGAGTCAAACCCTATTGGTGCTGAATATTGCTTCTTGAAACTGGCTTTACTATTTTTTTGTGTTCTGTATGTATTTCTTAGGAATCTTACTCCGACGTGCAAAAGAGCGAGAAATAACTACAGCACAGCAGGGTACTTAAAGACTGATTCGTAAAAATGAAACGTGACATTGAAATGCTTACTATGAATAAATATATTATATTTTACATATCTGGCTTTCTTTGCTCATGTTGTGACATCATTCGGCCTTCTACCTAAACATAGATTAGCACCTGCAGCTCCAAAAAGAAGCAACAATGAATCAAAGATATTTGGTTCATTAATTCCCTGCAAGTGAAAGTGTAGAATAAAAAAATTAAAAATAGGGAATGCGAATAAACTGGTGTACATACAATTCCATGTAACATTATATTGTATAAACAACTCATAGTTGTATACTTTCTGCAGTTTTCACAACACATAAATATTATTAAAGTAGATTTTAAGAACAGTTCAAATAATCTAAACCCTTAATGAAATATAGATCTTCAATATCACAAAGACACAGAAATTCAACATTAGGCATTAAAGATGAGTGAATCGATTCTACACAAATCAAATTTTTGCAAATCCGAAACTTTTTGGATTCGCCCCACATGAATCGCTCAAAATGCGGCAATTTTACATATCAGAAGAAGACAAGAAGACTACATCAAACAGTTGTACAGTGCTGTTAAAAATTAGTCTGTGTCCAAGTAACCAGAGTATTCGATCCAGATCGGCATGAGTATTTTTTCTAGCCGCAACTCGTCTCTGCAGAGTTTGATGTAAAATCTTTTGAGGTTCCTGACTTTTCTATCATCCTCCCCACCATCTCAACACACCCACCCCACCCTGGTTCCCTAACATGTTATTCTGCTGCAACCCCTAATAATGTGCCTACTGTGCTGTCCAATACACATATATACTGTACTGCATAAATATTAATGCCATATAAATGGTCCCCTGAAAATACTAGTACCACACAGATAGTGCCAATTACAGTAAATAGTCTCACACATAGTGTCCTTTTAAAGAGGCTCGGTCACCAGATTTTGCAACCCCTATCTGCTATTGCAGCAGATAGGCGCTGCGATGTAGATTACAGTAACGTTTTTATTTTTAAAAAACGAGCATTTTTGGCCAAGTTATGACCATTTTCGTATTTATGCAAATGAGGCTTGCAAAAGTACAACTGGGCGTGTTGAAAAGTAAAAGTACAACTGGGCGTGTATTATGTGTGTACATCGGGGCGTGTTTACTACTTTTACTAGCTGGGCGTTGTGTATAGAAGTATCATCCACTTCTCTTCAGAACGCCCAGCTTCTGGCAGTGCAGACACAGCCGTGTTCTCCAGAGATCACGCTGTGTCGTCACTCACAGGTCCTGCATCGTGTCAGACGAGCGAGGACACATCGGCACCAGAGGCTACAGATGATTCTGCAGCAGCATCGGCGTTTGCAGGTAAGTCTATGTAGCTACTTACCTGCAAATGCTGATGCTGCTGCAGAATCAACTGTAGCCTCTGGTGCCGACACGATGCAGGACCTGTGAGTGACGTCACAGATCTGCACTGCCAGAAGCTGGGCGTTCTGAAGAGAAGTGGATGATACTTCTCATCAGAAAGCCCAGCTAGTAAAAGTAGTAAACACGCCCCAATGTACGCACATAATACACGCCCAGTTGTACTTTTACTTTTCAACACGCCCAGTTGTACTTTTGCAAGCCTCATTTGCATAACTACAAAAATGGTCATAACTTGGCAAAAAATGCTCGTTTTTTAAAAATAAAAACGTTACTGTAATCTACATTGCAGCGCCGATCTGCTGCAATAGCAGATAGGGGTTGCAAAATCTGGTGACAGAGCCTCTTTAAGTAATTAGTGCCACACATAGTCACTCAAAAGTAATTGTTGCCAGAAAAAAGTGTCCCTGGCAGTAATAGTGCCACAGACATAATGTCCTGCAAATTAAATTGTGCAAAGCTAATAGTGCCCCTGAAAGTTATATGGCTATTAAGTGCAAGAAAAACTTATTTTCAGAAAATGCCCATGCAGTGCTTTCAAAAAAACTGTGTGAAGCAGAGTGCCCAGAATAGTAATAATGCCTACACAATTCCCCCGAAAGAATAATAGTGCCAACCAGAATGCCCTCAACAGTAATAGTGCTCCCATGTAGTGCCCCCAAAAGTAACTGTGCCATGGTACGCCCCATAGTAGTAGGGCCCCCAAAAGTAACCTTGTCAGGGTATCACTATAGTACTCTTACCCCCATAGTGCCCCCAATAATAAGAATTCTCTACAAGAGTGCCCACAATAGTGATGTTTTCCCAAAGTGCCCCCATTAGTAACAGTGCCTCCCATCGTTCCCTAGGAGTAATAATGCTCCCCAGTAGTGTCCCCATTAGTAATTGTGCCTCCAATGTTGCCCACACAGAACTGTGCTACCTGCATCGTAGATCTGCCCCCCCCCCCTTAGACTACAGGCATAAAGTGGGTAGTGGCCTATGAGGGGGAATGGCATGGCAGGGAGCCATAGGACACAGTTGATTGTGGTTTTTGCAATCCATAGATTTGGGGAACTGGACAAAAAAATGCCCGGTGCTGGCGACGCCACTGGCCCGATTTACTTGATCAATAGGTTGCCGACCCAGGATATATGGGTCATATTTTCAACACCCCATAGATGACAATAGCAAATTTCCCACAAGCTGCCACTAGCATTCTGGACTATAACAGAGCACTCTATTGCCATTGATATTGTCCAGTACAGAGGATTACAGGCATATCTGTGATACATGCTGCATCAGTTATGCCAGTCATACATGTTAAAATATCAAATAATATTTGAATGCTGGTGTGAATATAAAAAACCTATACAATATAAGCTTATGCAGCTGATTTAGAACATTGTCAATAGACCGAAATATATATAATGCTATACATTTATTTGAAATACTATTTTTCCTATGATTTCTATATAACAATATAATTAGATGCCATTGACAATGGAAGTAGATTAAAGATAGATAGATAGATAGATAGATAGATAGATAGATATGAAATAGATAGATGATAGATAGATAGATAGATAGATAGATAGATAGATAGATAGATAGATAGATAGATAGATAGATAGATAGATAGATAGATAGATGATAGATAGATGATAGATAGATGATAGATAGATAGATAGATAGATAGATAGATAGATAGATAGATAGATAGATAGATAGATAGATAGATAGATAGATAGATAGATAGATAGATATGAGATAGATAGATATGAGATAGATAGATAGATATGAGATAGATAGATATGAGATAGATAGATATGAGATAGATAGATAGATAGATAGATAGATAGATAGATAGATAGATAGATAGATAGATAGATAGATAGATAGATATCACTGTTGTCACAACTGTAAAAGTAGTTATTCTGTGCATTACGGTTTAGCATATATACTTTACATGCCCCAGAATATCCCAAAATAGATTTTCAATCAAATTTAGGAGATCAGGAATACAATAGTTAATTTTGTGTCTCGATAGATAAAGTGGTTTGTTTTTTCATAGAAATAATTGTTTTTAAAGAAAATACAAAGCATATCTTAACCCAATCTGTCCCAATATATGGCTGGAAGCCTGCAACTGTTTCTTCAGATTACTTATGCTTTGTATCAGTACATAGGCGGTATCCCATGGAATCCATCTGTTCTTCTGCTTATCCACTTACATTGTGGATTCTCTCCCTGTGACATCATAAGAGTTACCATGGCAATCCCAGAAAACATCAAAGGAAGAGGATTTCTCTGTCTTTCAGGTGTAGATTGTTCTATGGAAATTCTACTGTACTGTCACTGTCAATTTAATAGAACTGTGTAGAGCTACCGGACTTGATAAAGCGTAATAGGAAATCATTATTCTCTGATGCATCCACTTAATAGATGACATAGCCCCTTGATGTGCAGCACACAAAAGAGGAAAATACATTTGTGATGCAAAAGGAAGTGAGTACACAAGCTATAAATATCCCTGAAAAAGAAAAGCTGAGGTCCGTCTACCTTCTATCAAATTTCTTTGCTCTAAAAATACAGATTGAGCGTCATCAGTTTCAAAGCCTAAAAGATTGTAAGATAAAGGGACATAAGCGTTGCGTCACCCATAGTTGGGCAACTAAGTGGGATAAATAAATACCTTCAATGTGAAATTATAATGTGTAACATTTAAAAGAGCCAGAAAGGTGTGACTACATCCCATAGAAATACAGTATTAGTACATAGCAGTTCAAATAGCAGGTTTAGACACATAGGGTGCATTCCCAGTAGTGTTGTTTTAGACTGTATATATATTTTTGCATCAATTTTGTCCAATCTATCCAATATTTTCCAATCCATTTACTTCAATGGGGAATAAATTTAGGCAAAAAGTAAACGTCACTGCAAGAAACAAGATTTGTGCTCAATTTTATTTATTTTTTAACACTGAAATCAATGGAACGTAATGCATCAGTTGAGCAATTCCTTCCACACATAAAAACCTACAGTCAATACACCGGTATCATTGTTTTATAAACCTTCTAACACTGGGACTGCTGAAGGACTGGCATCTGTTGAGCTCGCAGAAATACTGTTGAAAATGCATGGTACCATAACACCAGCTGCATATAATAATAAAGTTAATAATTTAGAAATGTAATAAAGGATAGATGATGGAATCAGTGATAGTGTGGTTAAAGTGTAACTCTAGGAATGCTCCTAGCTGATGAAAGTTTAAATGTGAAGGCAGCCGAAAGTCCCCGTTCGGGACTATCTATTAGCCAGAACAGAGAAAAGCTGCATGGAGCAACTTTCGCCCTGGAGGACCCAGTATGTGCATTACTGTGTAATGCTCCATTACCCCTCTGGCAGCGCTGTAGGAATATTGAACTTTTGCTACCAGGTTCCCCATAAATTCCAGCTGATAATTCGGGGTCTAAATGGCAGGACATCCTGTGATCAGCTTATCATTTGTTTCTAACAAAAAGGGATTATTTAAAGCAGATCATTTTAATAGTATGGATTTTTTTTGTATATAATACCATACACAAAGAAGAAAATGTAGGTACTTCCAAAAACTCACTACTGAAAACAGTCCAAAACATCAAGCTTATAGAGCGCCATGGCCGGCCTTAGCTATGTGCGACACGTGCGGTCGCACAGGGCGCCAGCCGCCATGCTGTAAGGGGGGCGCCAGTGGGTACGAGCCGAAGAGAGGAGAAATGTTCCTTCCTCTGCACTGCTGTGTGAAGTGAGTGCTGATTGGAGGAGCAGCAGCTGCCTCTGTCTGTTCCACCAATCAGCACAGCCTGTACTGCAGTGTCACACACACACTCAGCACCTCACGCAGCTCCTTCCTGCTGTGTTGCTGCCCCAGTGAAGACTCCTCCATGGAGCTCCGGTGTCAGGTAAGAAGAGCAGCAGCTTTAGATTAATCTATGTCTATTTATGTGCTGTGTGAGGGAGGAGGAAAGAGGGGGCTTTTAATGATGGGTAACAGGATGTTTTTTTTTTGTTTTTTTTTTTGCAAAGATCGATTTTGTGGGGGAGGGGAGACTAGGTTATAGGTACTTTGTGTGTGTGTGTGTGTATTTTTTACAGATCGATTTTGAAGGTGAGGGGACATTGCCCTAAATGCTATAGGAGTGTGGGGGGATTCTTTATAAATGTATTTTGTGGGCGGGGGACTTCTGTATAGTTTATTTTGTGGTGTAGGAGCTTATTATGAATCATGGGGAAGGGGAACTTAGCGTTATGTATGGGGAGAAAGGATTCTTTAGGGTACGGCCACGCGGAGTGGCCCTCACACTGTCGCAACGCGGCCAACAATCGCTCTGGCACTATGTAGGAGCGGCTGTCAGATACCTCGTTAAGGGGTATTCCGGTTGCATTCGCATGCGCACTGCCGCTCCATTCATTCTCTATGGGAGCGCCGGAGATAGCCGATTGCAGTGTTCTGCTTTTTCTGGCGCTCCCATAGAGAATAAATAGGGGGTAAGTTGTTGTAATTTGCAAAATCGTGTGCCCATAAAGGGTGTATTAATTCATGGCCATGAATTAATACACCCTTTATGGCCGCACGATTTTGCAAATTACAACAACTTACCTCCTATCCATTCTCTATGGGAGCGCCGGAAAAAGCAGAACACTGCACTCGGCTATCTCCGGCGCTCCCATAGAGAATGAATGGAGCGGCAGTGCGGAGGCGCATGTAACTGGAATACGTGCGCCCACTAACAGGCTGTTTGACAGCCGCACTGAACATGGTGCCGGCGTGGTTGTTAGCTGCGTTGCGACCGTGTCAGGGCCGCTCCGTGTGGCCTTACCCTTAGGCTGGATTCACACGAGCGTGTGCCTTTTGCGCACGCAAAAATGCGGCGTTTTGCCTGCGCAAAAGGCACTTAACAGCTCTGTGTGTCATCAGCATATGATGCGCGGCTGCGTGGTTTTTGCGCAGCCGCCATCATTATGACACTCCATTTGGAGTGGACCAACGCTGCATAAAAATCACGCACATGTCTGCAGGCCCCATAGACTAATATAGTCTATATTCCGTCTATATCCCGTTCGTCTGAATAAGCCCTTAGAGATAATATTTGTGGGGGAGAGCAACTTGATTATAAGGGTAGGAACACACAGGGTGGATACGTAAAACTACACAGTGTATACGTCCTGAAAACCGCAGGGAATTTCACCTGAAAAACGGCACCAAATTTTGGTGCAGTTTTTTTGACGGAAAGACTGCAGAAATAAATTTTAAAAAAATCTAATACTCCCAGCCGTAGTCCCTCTCTCTCTCTCTCTCTGAGCGTAGCCCGGCCTCCTGCGATGACGCTGTAGTCCATGTGACCGCTGCGCCTTTGATTGACAGAATACGCATCGCTATGACTACGGCCGGGTGTATTACCTTTTTTTTTTCTCATTAGAGATTAACGATAAGCAAAGTTTTTATCATTGATCTTCTCCTTTGTTAACACTGACCAAATATCATTATAATTGGTCAGAAACTGGCGAATCATGATGATAATTGGCTAAACTAAATAGGCCTTTAATGGGGGTATATTCAGGCTTAGTGCCTAGGACAGCGTGAGTTGTAAATACGGCCCTGCTAAAGACGCAGATACTATAGCGGAGCAGGGAGGGAGGTATCTCCCTGTTCTGCGATCTACTAGTCTGGTGGTTCCCAACATGAGGTTCCCATGAGAACCCTCCAGGGGTGCCGCGACACTCCTCTGGACAACTGCCACGGACGTTCTTTCTCTCCTCCTCCTCATAGCGCAAAGTGGATGTGAGGAGGAGATATTTTTTTGCAGAACCCCTGTAGATAGCACCCCCCCCCCCCCGACTAAATGGACAGAGACGTTAGCGGCTTCTCCTGGAGTGGATGGAATCCCCAGTCACAGCATCTGCAATGCTGAGGACAGGGATTCCGCTTCAGGAGTTAGTTGCCCGATGTCACTGTTCATATATGGACAGTATAGTGTGTGGGGCACTAAAGGGGCATTACATTGTGTGGGGGCACTATATAGGGCATTATACTGTGGGGAGGAATTATGCTTTTTTTATGGGGCATTTTTTATAATGGTGTGGGGCGCCGAAAGATAATTTCGCACGGGGCGCCATCTACCCTAAGGCCGGCCCTGTAGAGGGCAAATGGGTTAAATTCTTACAAAATTATGATGTTTACATGTAGAAATAATTTCTTATATTTAAAAACTACAGTAGATTCAACAAAGGATCCTGAGTCCTCAACACAGATAGACAGACATTTCAGAATTTTTATCATCTCAGTGCCTCTTGAGCCATTAAATCAAAGGTTAAATGGATACACCTTATTTGCATTTTAATTGCTCTCTCAGAAAGAACAAACATAAAGATGCCCGCGGCCCGATTGTCACTAAGATTTGTTCTCATATTGACAACATAACAGCCATGCATAAGTCATTCCTCTGTTATGCCTAGAATGGCGACAGGAACATACCTGCAAATATTTAAAAATGGTAAGTCAAGTGCTAGTCTGAACGCAGCATAAATTCAATGCAACATAAAAGAAATTTGTTGCAATTACTGTAGTAAAAAACAAAAAACAAAAAAATAGGATAAGAAATGCATCTTCTTACAACAGTCCAAAAAAACTGTTAGATAAAAAAAAACAGCAAGCCTTTTTACCGGAAAAAAACAAAACAGATAAATTGAGGGATTCGATAATACTGATGACAAAGGGCATGAATAAATAAATGGAAATGAGAACCCCATTGTGGACAGAGCCTGTGCTACGTCTTTGGATTGTGGACTGGATCCAAAAATTATTTAGAAGCCCTAGGCCCCGCTCAAACATTCTAGCATTCATCCTCATGAAATCCGCTAACATTCCATGTCCAATGCATGTGAATCGGGTTCTTGTAACCCTGTTCAAATGCTTCCGAAAAATATCTGTGTATATATAAGCATTTTTATACTTTTCATAGATTCTGCACAGAAAAACCACAGATTAGCCCCATGCCGATTGAATAGTCCTCATGCGAATTAATGGCACATCAACTGCACAAGCGCAGCAAAAAAATAAAAACAAATGTCAGCCTCGGAATTCTGCCGCTGGATCCTCTTGTAAATACACCTCGCATTTGCCATAAGCAAATCTGTGGTGTGTGAACATACCTTTAGGCCAGGGCTACATGGAGACTTTTTGTAACGCTACTGATTGATTTTAATTATCGAGCTACATCTGTAATTCAATGCAATATATTGAGTTGCATGCAATCTTGTGTACTGCAGCTGACACTCGATAGTTAAAATTAATCTTTAGCGCTACAAAATGTCTTAGGGCATGACCACACGTGGCGGATTTCCTCCGCAACTGTCCGCATCAATGCCGCACAGAATCTGCGTTGCAGATTCTGCTGCGGATCTGCACAAAATGTGCAGAAAATTGATGCGGACTAGCTGCTGCGGACTGCGGGAAAAGTGCTTCCCTTCTCCCTATCAGTGCAGGATAGAGAGAAGGGACAGCACTTTCCCTAGTGAAAGTAAACGAATTTCATACTTACCGGCCGTTGTCTTGGTGACGCGTCCCTCTTTCGGCATCCAGCCCGACCTCCCTGGATGACGCGCCAGTCCATGTGACCGCTGCAGCCTGTGCTTGGCCTGTGATTGGCTGCAGCCGTCACTTAGACTGAAACGTCATCCTGGGAGGCCGGACTGGAGACAGAAGCAGGGAGTTCTCGGTAAGTATGAACTTCTATTTTTTTGACAGGTTGCTCTATATTGTGATCGGTAGTCACTGTCCCGGGTGCAGAAACAGTTACTGCCGATCGCTTAACTCTTTCAGCACCCTGGACAGTGACTATTTACAGACGTCTCCTAGCAACGCTCCCGTCATTACGGGAGCCCCATTGACTTCCTCAGTCTGGCTGTAGACCTAGAAATACATAGGTCCAGCCAGAATGAAGAAATGTCAAGTTAAAAAAGCAAGACGCATCCGCAGCACACATAACATGTGCATGACAGCTGCGGACTTCATTGCGGAAATTAGAATCTCCATTGAAGTCAATGGAGAAATTCCGCCATGAGTCCGCCACTGCTCCACAACAGACAGAGCATGCTGCGGACACCAAATTCCGCTCCGCAGCCTATGCTCCGCAGCGGAATTTTACGCATCGTCTAAACGAACACTGCTAAATTAAAGTGGAAGTCAATGGACAAACGGCTCCGCTGCGGATTAACGCTGCGGAGTGTCCGCAGCGGAATTTAAGTGAAATTCCGCCACGTGTGAACCCAGCCTTAGGCTGGGTTCACACTGAGTTTTTTGCAGGAGGAAAATCTGCATCAAAATTCCATTTGGAATTTTGAGGGAGATTTTCCTCTGCCTGCAGGCCGATTTTCGCGGCGTTTTTCGGCCATTGAGCGCCACGGGCATACAAACGCCGCAAAATGCGCTTTCTTGATGTCAATGGGAGGTCAGAGGCGTAAACGCCTGAATATAGGGCATGTCCCTTCTTTTTCCCGCGAGCCGTTTTTTCCGCTAGGGGGAAAAAACGCCTCTGCCTCCAATTGAAATGAATGGGAGGCATTTTCGGGCCGTTTTTTGGCGCCTTTTGCGGCGCGGTTTCTGCATCAAAAAACGTGTCAAAAAAACTCTGTGTGAACTCCCTCTTAGTGGAGCCCTAGCCTTAGACATCAAGCACACGACAGGGTTGTGTGCACTGAGTCCATACCTCCATAATAACACTTGGTATGAAAATGATTAAAATAATGTTTAAATGATTTCATTTTGTGCAGCGGCCATCTTGTCTGGAGTCTTCATCTAGCTTCTTTTGTAGTGAATAAGAAAGTCATTGCTCCTTCAAGACAAGTTTGTATGTTTATCTTTGACCTTGGTTCCCATACGAGGCTTGGAAAGAAGGAACAGGGAGGGAGTGAGATGGGAGAGGGAGACACATCCACATATGTATGTGAGTATGTCTCCCCCATCTTAAAAGAACGATCTAATATATTCTTTCCAAGAGAGATAATCCACCTGCAACCCTGATATGTGAAGAATTATAATAATGCATATGAAATGTATCGTATGTCTGTAATTGGCTGAATTTGAAATATTGTCACATTGCCTCTGATTGGTTAACTGGATAAAATCACTGGAGGGCGGGTATCAGTTGACATACCCATTACAAATTTCAATCTAATTTATTTTGGCTCAGTTGTTGCGTCAACACATGGTAGCCAAATCAACAGAATCTGACAGAAAATAATTTGGTATGTCTCCATATGAAATCAGAGAAATGGACTTCTATGGGTGCCGTAATGTGGCTCAATAAAATTTGGAGCTTATATGGAGTGATAATATAGCCATGTACATGGGCCCTTATACTGGTTTAAAAGGCCCCAGAACTAGCGCTACTCTTTTCCCCCAGAACTAGAGCTACTCTTATCCATGGGCTATGTTTTAGCTCAAGCTCAATCACTGGAAAACCAGTCACAGCTCATGGACAAGAGTGGTGCCGTTTCTAATCTCATACAACCTCTTTAATGTCACCATTAACAGCATGGTACAACCTAATTCTTTATCTCACATGCGATAAGATTGTTCCATCTTACTGCTAAGGATTCACTGGCGCCTGAGAATGTCCCTGCAATTCTCTCTGATGCAAACCTTTAATAAATAACTACACCCAAGCGACACTTTGTATGGAGGACACAGCTCGATACCAGCAAATAATAAGCCTGCGGTCTGCCTATACAAGCTGCATTGTATCTGTGCCCGAGCACACGCTAATACAATTTTATCAATAACCATCAGAATATTAATTTGGTCTACTAGACCGAAACACAGGAGATTAGCCGTTCACAATGTCTTTTTTCAGCAACTATTATAGATCTAAGGGGAATCATTCAGTGTACATGACAAATAAAATGGACCGTGGACCAGGAATTATTCTGCTGTGACCTGCTGAGTGGAACAATTCAATTAGAAGTATTAGTAGAGCTATGAGTCACATAACTAAATCATCCCTACCCTTATTTTAATTACAAATCTAATTTCCAGCTGGTCAATAGATGATACTGAGTGGTGACACAGATATACTTATATACAAAGTATATACAATGTACTGAGGTTCAGAAAAGGAATACAATATATTCTTGTCCTTTTCTGAAAGGCTGTGAAGGTTACTATATACTACTCTTCTAGAGGATATTGCTGTAGGCAAAGTGATATTAAAAAGAAGCAATATTGGGAATTGCAGATGGTTTAAGCTACCTGGCTTCTTCTTTGTAAAGCTATTAGCCCATAAGAACAAAGCATGAAAGAAAATGCTCCGCTCTATTTATAGCACTTTAAAAAGCTTTTCTACCCATCAGTTAATCACAACTCATCTAAATCAAACTCTAACCCTCATCCTCCCAGCTCGATTAAGTAGCAGCACTGTGCCAGTGATGCTTTCTCCACTAACCTTCAGGCATACTACTGTACATGCAATACTCTGCAAGAAACTTTGTCTTTGTTAAGCATCATTTTATAAAAAAGTTCATTGTTTTATACTTGCTGCGATACATGCCATACATGTGGGGCATGTAATGGGCAGGGCTTCACAAACCCATGGGCACTTTAAATTTTTTGCCCTACCCTCCTCCGTTATTTATATATCGGTGCTGTTAGATTTGGCACCCGATATTTAAATAACCCCATGAACTGTCAATGGGGCGTGTAATGGCAAGGGGATGTGTTACCATGGCTGTGACACTGTCCAATCAGCTACAGACAGTGCCACACCGAGAACTGGAGAAAGGAGAGCGTGTGCGCGTGCACGCTCTCATTCTTCAGCTCTCGGCAGACAAGGACAAGACTGTGATCTCTCGCGAGAGATCACACAGTCTTGTACTTGTCTGCCGAACTGGCAAGGAGGCGTGTAATGGTAAGGGGGCGTGTCACTGCTACGGATAGTGCAAGAGCTGGAGAGAGGAGAGCGTGTATGCTCTCACTCACTCTTCAGCTCTCGGCAGACAAGGACAAGACTGTGATCTCTCACGGGAGATCAGACAGTTTAGTACTTGTCTGCCAAACTGGTAAGGGGGTGTGTAATGGCAAGGGGGCGTGCCACTGCTACGGACAGTGCAAAAGCTGGAGAGAGGAGAGCATGTACGCTCCCTCTCACTCTTCAGCTCTCGGCAGACAAGGACAAGACCGTGATCTTTCGGGAGAGATCACAGTCTTGTCCTTGTCTACCGAGAGCTGAAGAGTAAGTGAACGTGTGCGCGTGCTTGCGTGCGCACACTCTCTCCTCTCTCCAGCTCTTGCACTGTCCATAGCAGTGACACGCTCCCTTGCCATTACACGCCCCCTTGCCAGTTCGGCAGACAAGTACAAGACTGTGTGATCTCTCACGAGAGATCAGTTTTGTTCTTGTCTGCCGAGTGCTGAAGAGTGAGTGTGCGCGCGCACACGCTCTCTTCTCTCCAGCTCTTGCTGTGGCACTGTCCTAAGCTGATTGGACAGTGTCACAGCCATAGTAACACGCCCTCTTGCCATTACATGCCCCATTGACAGTTCAGGGGGTTATTTAAATATTGGGTGCCAAATATAACGGCACCGATATCTAAATAACGGAGGAGGTTAGGGAAAACATTTAAAGTGCTCCAGGGTTGTGCAGCCCTGCCCATTACATGCGGCACTCTTTAAATGGGTTATCCAGGATTTTCTAAATTAATGGTATAAAATATTAAGCTGATACTCATCCCGGAAATTCCCCATCCCCGCTCCAGCGCAGTGGTTCCGGTCCCCGTTGCTCCAGTCCCGGAAGGTCCTGGGTGGTCTCCTGGCCTCATTGGTGATGCTGCCATGAATGGAACGTGATCGATGAGATCAGTGTTGGCTGCAGCGGCAGGTGACCGATGAACAGCATGTGACTGCTACAGGAGCTTTCGGTACCGGAGCAATGCAGACCAGAGCTGCTGTGCTGGAGTGGTGGAGCATTTCAGGGAAGAGTATCGGATAGTTTATTATTTTATATCATTACCTGCCATAGGAATAAATTTGAAAAGTCACGGATAACCCCTTTAATTACAACTTAACAAATCTTTACAATTACAAACAGGTTTATATTCCACCTAGAACTAGAATTATCGGCCCATGAGTAATAGCTAAGAGGAGATGTCTGGATTAGAAAACCAATTTTGAAATCCATCTACAAAGAGCATCTCTCACTCTGGAGGACCTGCCGATCTGTGCATTAAACAGATAACTCATTGATTTAAAGAGAACCTGTCACCTGACCAAAAAACTGCAGTTGACATCTCAGTTAGATTGCAGGCGACTCACAGATTCTGATGCTTTATATATTTTTTTCTTCTAGCCCCTACCGTTCCTGAGATGTCGGGGCCATTAGTTCTGGTGTCCGGTATGCAAAAGAGGCCTTTGACTGTCAAGTGGGCGGTTACCACTTATCAAGTGACAGGTGTTACCCGCCCAACTAACTAACGGCACCGATATCTTAAGAACGGTGGGTGCTAGAAGACGTTATTAAAAAGCGGCAGAATCTGTGAGGCGCCTGCAATCTAACCGAGATGTCAGCTGCAGTTTTTTTGGCAGGTGACAGGTTCTCTTTAACCCCTTAACGCCGAAGGACGGATATATCCGTCCTCAGCAGCTGCTAGTTCGCGCAGGAGGACGGATATATCCGTCCTGTGATCGCGCGGGTACTGACAGTTTACCCACGCGATCAGCGGCAGGAGCACGGCTGTTATACACAGCCTGGCTCCTGCTGCAACTGCCGGAATCGAAGCGCGCGCCGATTCCGGCAGTTTAACCCATTAAATGCCGCTGTCAATAGTGACAGCGGCATTTAATGTGTTTGACAGAGGGGGGAACTCCCTCTGTCTCCCGATCGGCGCCCCCGCAAACAAATCGCGGGTCGCCGTCGGGTTTCCATGACAGCCGGGGGTCTAACAAAGACCCCCAGGTCTGTCTTCAGCATCTGCCTGTTAGGCGATGCAGGAGGCATGACCTAACAGATTGCCTGTCAGTTTTACACTGACAGGCAATAATGCTTTGGTATACGAAGTATACCAAAGCATTATATATGCGATCGGCACATCGCATAGTGAAGTCCCCTGGTGGGACTAAAAAAAAAAAAGTAAAACCGTTAAATAAAGTTTGTGAAAAAAAAATAAATAAAAATTACAGTCAAAGTCAAATAAAACTACTTTTTTGCCCCAAAAAGTGGTTTTATTTAATAAAACGGTCAAAACAAATAACACATACACATATATGGTATCCCCGCGATCGTAACAACTTGACCAATAAAATGAACACATTAATTAAACCGCCGGATGAACGGCGTCCAAAGAAAACGCAAAAAACAACGGCAAAATTCTCTCTTTTCTCCCATTCCCCCCATAAAAAATAAAATAAAAGTTCATCTATAAGTCCTATGTACCCCAAAATAGTACTAATGAAAACTACACATTGTCCCACAAAAATCAATCCCACGTACGGCCACATCGACGGAAAAATAAAAAAATTACGGCTCTTGGAACGCGGCGATGCAAAAACAAGTAATTTTTTTCTAAAAGGGTTTTTATTGTGCAAACGTAGGAAAACATATAAAACCTTTACACATTTGGTATCCCCGTAATCGTGCCGACCCGTAGAATAAAGTTAACATGTTATTTACGCTGCATAGTAAACGGCGTAAATTTATAACGTGAAAATTAATGCTGGAATAGCTGCTTATTTTCAATTCTCTCCTAAAATAAAGTTAATAAAAGTTAATCAATATGTTATAAGCATCTAAAAATGGTGCAATTACAAAATACAACTCGTCCCGGAAAAAACAAGCCCTTATACGGCTATGTCGACGGAATAAAAAAAGAGTTACGACTCTTGGAATGCGACCGTGGAAAAACAAAAAATAATCCTTGGTCATTAACGTGCAAAATGGCCCGGTCATTAAGGGGTTAAACAGGGACTGTGTTTATTTCTCCTGTGGTGGCGCTGCAAGGGAATTGAAGACTTGCTATCAACAAGTTCCTCCACAAATTACAGCTGATCGCTGTGTGGTTCTACCATCTGGACACTCAGTTAGCATTTAATTTTCTTGGGACGCTGCTACAAAATAAATTTAATTTCTGAAACTGTACAACGTTCTTGTTATACCTGCATGCCTGGCAGCCGTCCATAATTTCCAGAGGCCTGTCTTTTGAGAGACATATATATAATATATATAATATATACATATATACAGTTTATAATATATATATATATATATATATATATATATATATATATACATATATATATACCACTGTTCAAAAATTTAGGGTCAGTTAGAAATGTCCTTATTTTTGAAAGAAATGCACAGCTTTTTTCAATGAAGATAACATTAAATTAATCAGAAATACACTCTATACATTGTTAATGTGCTAAATGACTATTCTAGCTGCAAACGTCTGGTTTTTAATGCAATATCTACATAGTGGTATAGAGGCCCATTTCCAGCAACCATCACAAGAGAGCTTTCATGTGAAACTCGACAGTCTATTCTTGTTCTTAGAAATGAAGGCTATTCCATGCAAGAAATTGCCAAGAACCGGAAGATTTCCTACAACGGTGTGTACTACTCCCTTCAGAGGACAGCACACAGGCTCTAACCAGAGTAGAAAGAGAAGTGGGAGGCCCCGCTGCACAACTGAGCAACAAGACAAGTACATTAGAGTCTCTAGTTTGAGAAATAGACGCCTCACAGGTCCTCAACTGGCAGCTTCATTAAATAGTACCCCGCAAAACGCCAGTGTCAATGTCTACAGTGAAGAGGCGACTCCGGGATGCTGGCCTTCAGGGCAGAGTGGCAAAGAAAAAGCCATATCTGAGACTGGCTAATAAAAGAAAAAGATTAATATGGGCAAAAGCACACAGACATTGGACAGAGGAAGATTGGAAAAAAGTGTTATGGACAGACGAATCGAAGTTTGAGGTGTTTGGATCACACAGAAGAACATTTGTGAGACGCAGAACAACTGAAAAGATGCTGGAAGAGCACCTGACGCCACCTGTCAAGCATGGTGGAGGTAATGTGATGGTCTGGGGTTGCTTTGGTGCTGGTAAAGTGGGAGATTTGTACAAGGTAAAAGGGATTTAGAATAAGGAAGGCTATCACTCCATTTTGCAATGCCATGCCATACCCTGTGGACAGCGCTTGATTGGAGCCAATTTCATCCTACAACAGGACAATGACCCAAAGCACACCTCCAAATTATGCAAGAACTATTTAGGGAAGAAGCAGGCAGCTGGTATTCTATCTGTAATGGAGTGGCCAGCGCAGTCACCAGATCTCAACCCCATAGAGCTGTTGTGGGAGCAGCTTGACCGTATGGTACGCAAGAAGTGCCCATCAAGCCAATCCAACTTGTGGGAGGGCCTTCTGCAAGCATGGGGTGAAATTTCTCCCGATTACCTCAGCAAATTAACAGCTAGAGTGCCAAAGGTCTGCAATGCTGTAATTGCTGCAAATGGAGCATTCTTTGACGAAAGCAAAGTTTGAAGGAGAAAATTATTATTTCAAATAAAAATCATTATTTCTAACCTTGTCAATGTCTTGACTATATTTTCTAGTCATTTTGCAACTCATTTGATAAATATTAGGCCTCATTTACACAAGCGTGTGCGTTTTGCGCAGGCAAAAAAACGCAGCGTTTTGCATGCGCAAAAGGCACTTGACAGCTCCGTGTGTCATCGGTGTATGATGCGCGGCTGCGTGATTTTCGCGCAGCCGCCATCATAGAGATGAGGCTAGTCAACGTCAGTCACTGTCCATGGTGCTGAAAGAGTTATCTGTTCGGCAGTAACTCTTTCAGCACCCTCGACAGTGAATTCCGATCACCATATCGAGTAACCTGTTTAAAACAAAAAAGAGGTTCGTACTTACCGAGAACTTCCCGGCCGTTGCCTTGGTGACGCGTCCTTGGTGACGCGCCTCTCTTGACATCTGGCCCCACCTCCCTGGATGACGCGGCAGTCCATGTGACCGCTGCAGCCTGTGCTTGGCTTGTGATTGGCTGCAGCTGTCACTTGGACTGAATTGTCATCCCGGCAGGTCAGAATGGAGGAAGAAGCCGGGAGTTATCGGTAAGTCAGAACTTTTTTTTTTTTTACACGTTCATGTATATTGTGATCGGAAATCACTGTCTAGGGTGCTGAAACAGTTTAACTCTTTCAGCACCCTGGACAGTGACTGTCTCCTGCCGTTTTCGGTCAAAACGAGTTTGGCCGAACCCGGTGAAGTTCGGTTCGGTCATCTCTAAGACACTCCGTTCGAATGTTTGTAAACAGAAAAGCACGTGGTGCTTTTCTGTTTACATTCAGTTTGACAGCTCTTGCGCGAATCACGCAGTTCGCACGGAAGTGCTTCCGTGCGACCTTCGTGGTTTTCACGCACCCATTGACTTCAATGGGTGCGTGATGTGCGAAAAACGCAGATTTTTAGAACATGTCGTGAGTTTTTTTCAGCGCACTCACGCTGAGCAAAACTCACGGACTGTCTGCATGCCCCCATAGACTTGTATAGGTCCGTGCGACCCGCGTGAAAAGCACGCGAGTCTCACGGACGTATATCACGTTCGTGTAAATGAGGCCTAAGTGTGAGTTTTCATGGAAAACACAAAATTGTTTGGGTGACCCCAAACTTTTGAATGGTAGTGTATATATATGTGGGTGTGGTTGTGGTAATGTCTGTGCACTATTCCTTGAAAGCTAAGAAAACACATTAATATAAATCTATATTTCAGGATTAATTTATTAAATTTAGTGTGGTTTCCATGAGATGTAAAGTGATAAATCACATACTGAATTATTTGATATGTCAGACATAAACTAAATCCATCTAAATATTTATGTACATTGAGGCATGAAAATAAATCTAAACAATGCATCAGTGAATTTTTATGTTGACGGAAAGTATCAATGTGTTCATACCCTTAAAGAGGTTCTATAGTTTAATATAAAATAAGATTCAGGCCCAGACAACTGATCGTAGGAACCACAACTAGGGGAATTCTATTTGTATACCTGCCAGTCATCATTACAAATGACTGGACAGTCAAAATATGTACAAGTGGCTCTATAGACGACATAAGGTATATACATTGTCCATTTCATGTCCATAGAGCCACATATATAGATGAGCAGTATGTAAATAAACAACCACCATCCGCTGCAGCTGTTATCTTGGACATCAGTTTCAGGACCCTAAAACATAGGTAATGTTAGAAAATGCAAGTAATACACGTCAATAGACATCAGATTTATGTTACGTTATACAACCCTTTAAAAGTTTGCACCCACAATTTTTCCCCTCTGTGTCATATTATGTTTCAGAATATGTTGTTGCGTTACAAAGTATATTTATTACAGACAAGTTACACCAGTACCTGCTCATTAACCCAATATTCCCAGACGTTTTTTTTTTTTTAACTGTTCTATACATATGTCATACAGCATTTCATAGTACAGATATTGATCTGGGTGGACTGATGTGTGTATATGGCAGGTGCTTTGGCATGAAATTGAAGGCAAGTGCTAAAGAAACTTAATAGGTCTTTTATCACTTTATGAGTTTTATTTTACAGTTTTCTTTATGCTTACACTTTCCGCAGGTCCTCATTTTAGTCCTTCCATGAGCACATCATTATTTGAAACAGTTATTGAAAAAGTAGGCAATGTTTATACATGCACTGCAGAACTTGGTATTGTTCCAAAATGTTTCCACTGCCCCATTAGTACCAAGAACTGTTAATGTACTGTTTAAGCAGCATAAACATGAACATTTGCACCTGACTAGTAAGAATGAACACACAGCATCAAGACTATACAGCAGGTCAAGGTTCCTGGGATAAAAGTACTTCATCACTGTGCAGAGAAGCTGATCTAAGTTGTAGACATCATTGGCATACAGAACATTCCATGCCATCTCTTCACCTTGCATTGCGTATGCCCGCTGTACGCACTTTATTTCAAAGCTTTGTTCAGTGTGACAGGATAACCTGAAGTTCCGAATTGTATCTCCAAAATAGGGAAGGTATGCTTTTCAAGAACATTAATCTCACATGTTTTATTGAATGGCACTAGATTTACCTTACAAATATTTTATATTTTTATTTAGCTAATGTTAAATACATATATATGTCTATGTGTATTGCTATTTTAACTACATTTGTGACATGCATTTTCGGTTATTCTCTATTGGAATATGTTAGAGAAGTTGAATAGTTACAGAAAATTCAGACAAAACATAATCCATACTTTTTTTCTGTAGCATCAACCTCATTCTGATTTATGGAACAGTCGCTGAAATTTCTGCAATAAGTCTTCCACATGTGAACATACCCTTATAATATTATTATCGAAAATGCACCCTTTACAAGCTGAATTGACTTCCATAGTAATCTGCAGGGTTCTTATTCTTTGCATGCATCAGGAGCAGAATATTGGCACCATTTATGAGTGCCTGTGTGAAATCCATTTACTAAATACAGGCTATCATAAATGGCACCTGAATTCTGCGGACACCATCTGAAATGGTATTTCCCACAGCCTTGCTAGCTTATTATTAGAATTGCTCCTAATTATAAAAGGATTGAGTCCAACATTAATATAATATTAGGGAATTGCTGATAAAGCAATACAGCAAAATAATAGTCAAGTTGCCACAAAAAAATTGCTTCACATATTTTAGAGCTCCTGTAAATAGTACATTATCACCCGGCAATGCATTCAATGAATGAAATAACTAGAGGCTTTATGTGTGTAGCATTATAAAGGCAATTCTAAAGAAAATAGTTGTCATTGGAAATGAAAACATGTCACAGACATTGGGTCTATACAACATTTTACACTCTAGCTGTCACCCTTCCCATAGGCTGTTCTAAGAGTAGCAACCTGTAGGGTTACTACTATAGTTCCAAGTCTAAGGAGAAAGGGAAATACCTTTGATTCTTGGCTACTGGTAGAAGCCGGAGACTGAGGCTGTTCAGTGTTTCCAAGTTCATCGTCCTTTTCTACGCTGTCTCCCATGGTGTTGCTTGGAGGAATCATTCCCTCTAGGATGTACGGCTATTAACTGTCACCTTTAATTAATGAGAATGAAGTACTGTCCCATTGACCACTGGCTGCTACTATTTGTTTTCCTGTGTGTACATGTCCTCATGTTTAGTTGAATGTAAATGCTTGGTTTATCATCCTACAGATTTCCTTATAATAATCCAGTCTGTATGTCTCTTCTTCCAGGCAAGTTGTGTTTTCACTAGAATTGCTTTTGCAGGGCTGTGCAGCGTGTGGATAAATTGTGTTCTCCCTTTATAGTAAAAAAGCCTGGAGGTATGGGACATGGAAGTGTGGCTGTCAGCCCTGGTGATCAGGATAGAAGTGAGCTGAAGCAGAAAGCCTGGGCTGCTTACACATGAGACATGAGAAGGAGGAGCTCGCTTGCAGACAGCTTAGGATAGCTTGTATAGGCATGTGCTGCTACTGCTGCTACCTTCTTACTACTGCACAAGAATGGGCAAGCAGGTGGCTAAAAAGCATGGATTTTATTAGCTAAATATTAGAAGATTTTAGTTCAAAAATCATCACAGGTCCAGGGGAGGGTTTACACATTCAGCAAAAACAAAATGGTAATCTTATACCATGGAAATAGAAGAATATAATGTGAAATTGTACATGGCTTTCCAAGTTTTATACATGATAATGTGTATTTCGTATACATTTGTTTACACAAAGTTTAGATGTGTTTTATGTATTCTCTTGACTTACAGCATTATTACTACAGGATTCTGGAACACTGGGGTTCCCTAGAAGCAAGCGCTGTAGCTTTAAATGGATTGTCCACGTTGGAGGCTGTTTTCCATATTGATGACCTATCCATAGGATAGGTCGTCAGTTTATGATTGCCTTGGGTCCGACATCCGGACTCCGCACTGATCAGCTGTTTCTGGGTTCTGGAAGCTACACAGAGCTAGGTGTCGAAACCAGAAGGCTCTGACCAGGGCCGGCCTTAGGATAGATGTTGCCCCGTGCGAAATGATCTTTCGGCGCCCCACTCCCATCATTAAAACAAATTTCCCATGAAAAAAGTATAATGCCCCTTTAATGCCTACATACAGCATAATAATAATATTTAATAATATAATATATTACAACCCCTTCAAGGACACAGTATTTTGACCTCTATGTGTGGCCACAATATTATGTCCCCTGTAGTACCCCTACACAGTATAATGTCCGCTCAGTGGACCCCACACAGTATAGTACCCCCTGTAGATTTTGCCATACAGCCTCCCTGTAGACAGTGCCATAATCCCAAACCTCCTCCTCGTAGAACGTGCCATACAGCCCCTCACCTCCCACTTGTAGACAGTGCCCCCAAACAAAAACAAAAATTGTACTCACCTAGGCCCCGTTCACACGACGAATTGAGCTGCTCCACAACGGAATCTTTGCGTAGGCTGGCGTGATCTTGTAGCCTAATACAGAGTTACAGAGAAAAAAAAAATTTCCTCAGGGCACCCCTACCAAAAATTGTTTCAAGAAAGACAGAAAATGGCTAAAAACAAGCACTACACTCGTAGGGTATGTTCACACAGCGTTTTTTGTAAGGCAAACAAAATCTGCCTTAAACTCCTTCAGGAATTGACAGCGTTGTTTAACTTTTTTTTTTTTGCGGTTTTTCTTAAGCCGTTGAAGTTAATGCAAAAGGCGCAGGCAAAAAAACTCCAAACGGGCGACGCAGGTATTTTCTGTCTCCCATTAATTTCAATTGGAGATCAGAGGTGGAAACCACTTGAAGACCATCAGCCCCCACTCACAGTAAAATGATCGTCAGCCCCCCACTCACAGTAAAATGACCATCAGCCCCCCACTCACAGTAAAATGACCATCAGCCCCCCGCTCACAGTAAAATGACAATCATCCCCCAACTCACAGTAAAATAACCATCAGCCCCCCCACTCACAGTAAAATAGCCATCAGCACCAACTCACAGTAAAGTGACAACCAGCTCCCCACTCACAGTAAAATAGCCATCAGCACGCCACTCACAGTAAAATGACCATCAGCCCGCCACTCACAGTGAAATGACCATCAGCCCCCCACTCACAGTAAAAAGACCATCAGCCCCCCACTCACAGTAAAATAACCATCAGCCCGCCACTCACAGTAAAATGACCATCAGCCCGCCACGCACAGTAAAATGACCATCAGCCCGCCACTCACAGTAAAATGACCATCAGACCCCCACTCACAGTAAAATGACCATCAGACCGCCACTTACCGTAAAATGACCATCAACCCACCACTCACGTTGCCGACGCTGTAACCGGGGATTCCACTCTAAGAGAAGCTCCTGCCGTCTGTGTCCATTTATGGACAGTGACATCATTGGCGTCACCTGGAGTGGAATCCCTGGTCACAGAGTCGGCAACGCTGTGGATGGGGATTCCGCTTCAGGAGTTTCCCCTGATGTCACTGTCCATATATGGACAGAGACATCATGCAGAGCGCTCCAGGAGCGGAATCCCCGGCCACATGGGAATTCCGCTCCTTCAGGGAGCTACAGTGGCGCTAGTAGATAGCAGAGCAGGGAGATACCGCCCTGCTCTGCTATAGTGTGCAGCGGCCGCTAGCGGCGCCGACACCCATGGGGGAAACCAGCACGGGCGTCCTCATGCCTGGTGTCGCCACTAGCAGCCGCTATGGCGGCTACAGCAATAGCGACGCTACTGAGTGAAGAAGCGCCGGGGCGGAAAGGCGACTGCTGAGTCGCCGTGCCCGAGCGCTTCTGAAACAAGCAGGTGAAGGGAGCCAGCGCAGTGCCCCGTTCCACCTGCTGGAGTGATGCGCCCTGTGCAAAGGCACAGGTCGCACACCCTTAAGGCCGGCCCTGGCTCTGACCACTGTATAGCGGCTGTGTTGCAGTACTGCAGCTCAAGTGAATAGGAGCAGAGCTGCAGTAACCCAGCACGGCCACTATACAGTGGTCGGAGCCTTCTTCTTCCGGCACCGACCACTGCATAGCTTTCGGCATCTGGAGGCAGCTTGAACAGCTGATCGGTGCGGGGTCCAGGTGATGACCTATCCTGTGCATAGATTCACTATAAAAGACAGCCCCCAACCTGGACAACACCTTTAGGCCTCATGAAGAGGACCGTAACCGTGTGCACGGTCCGTGATTGCGGCACAGACGGCCGTGGAGTGTCATCTGCGACCTGTTTTCAATTCACGGACCGTGCACACATTGATTTCAATGAGCCTGGACCGCAAATCCGGACCGTATAATGACTTGTCCTGTTTTTTAGCGGGCTGGGCGCCCGGCCAATGCACGGACCGTGGAAACCACGGTCCTCTGCGTGGGCCCATAGAAATGCATGAATCCGCAATTCATCCGCATTTTTGCGGTTGAATTGCGGACGCAAAAACACGTTTGTGTGCATGAGGCCTAAAAGCCAGTATCACACACGCAGTTTTTGCTCCACTTTTTGGCTCCGTTTTTTTAGCCGAACACAAGTGTGGGCACAAAAGAAAAGAGCTGCATCAATCTTTTCTTTATGCCTTTTCTTCCTAATGGCTCAAAAAACTGAGCTAAAAATGCATCAAAACCGAGTGTGTGATCCTGGTCTTTGAGGCTGAAATTAGTTTGCTATCTTTACTCTTAAATGCTCAGCATGGGGGCAGGCAAAGCAGTCAATAAATCTCAGCCAGAATATAGAATTGTTGCAATTCTATCATAAACTGTTATTATCTTTAGCAGGAAAGCAGCAGCTTATTTGAATTTGGCTTCCCTGTCAGACAGTCAGAAGATTACAGGCTATATTACAAGAGCACTACGGATTTGTAGGGTAGTGGTGGAGAATTTGACATTTCCCCCAGCTATCCCTCTCATTAGCAAGCGCTTCCCTTTACTCATGAGAATTTCCAATAACATAACTATATTAGGGATTGCTTTTACGCTACCTACACTTTAATAATTCACAGTGTATTTAACAGTTTGTGCTTCTGATTATTGCACTGTTCCATTTATCTCTTGACAGCTGCATATTGAAAACTACTGCAGATGTTTCCATATCAAGAACCAGATCATGGGAAACTCAAGGGATGAAGAAAACAGGGAGTAAGATCAGAGGAGGGCAAAGATGAATGTAAGAATGTCTCCCCCTGCTTACAGGAATATTCTTGCCAAAAGAGATAAGGCACCTGCAAACCTGATGCGTGAAGAATTATAATGATGTATCTGGAATTAATCGGGTGTCTGTAATTGGCTTAATTTGAAATATTGTCCCATTGCCTCTGATTGGTTAACCTCAAGCCTACACCCCTTCTGAATGATATTATTGTAATTGAGTTTGGCAATAAACATCAGTGAAGGATTTTGAGCATACAAGCATGGTCTCTTGTGTCATCTTTTCTCTCAGAGATATATATATCTATTACCTATGATTTGGAAACTGGATAAATCAATGGAGGGCGGGTATCGGTTGACATACCCATTACAAATTTCAGTCTAATATATTTTGGCCCATGATTGCGTTAACAATGACATATCCACAGGATATGCCATAAATGTCAGGTAGATGCGGGTCCCACCTCTGGGACCCGCATCTATCTCTAGAACGGGGCCCCTTAGACCCCGTTCTACCTTTTACTTCTGCAGCTGCTTACCAGCCACTTACTGATTACATGGTCGGGAGCAGGGGCGTAGCTAAATGCTCACGGGCCCTGGTGCAAGAATTCAGCATGGGCCCCCCTACCCCTCCCCAACACCACCAGACCCCTATGCCCAGCCACCTTGCTGACAGCCCCCATGGATGCCCCCACAGTATAATGCCCCCATAGCTGCCCCCACAGTATAATGCTCCACGTAGCTGCCCCATTCAATAAAATGCTCCCCATAGCTGCCCTCACATAGCATAATGCTCCCCATAATTGCCCCCACACAGTACAATGCCCCCACAGCGGCCCCACACACAGTATAATGCCCCCACAGCCGCCCCCCACACAGTATAATGAACCCATAGCTGCCCCCACAGTATATTGCCACCCAGAACTGCCCCATATAGTATAGTGCTCCCCATACAGTATAATGATCCCAAATAGCTGCCCCCACAGTATAATGCTCCCCATAGCTGCCCCCACAGTATAATGCCCCGATAGCTGTCCCCACAGTATACTGCCCCCATAGCTGCCCCCACAGTATAATGCCCCACATAGCTGCCCCATACAGTATAATGCCCCCCATAGCTGCCCCATACAGTATAATGCCCACATTAGCTGCCCCATACAGTATAATACCCCCATAGATGCCCCATACAGTGTAATGACCCCCATAGCTGCCCCATACAGTATAATGCCCCCATAGAGTATAATACCCCCAACAGTAATGCCCCCATTTGTGCCTTATAGAAAAAGAATAATATTATTACTTACCTTACCCCGTTCCCATGACTGGTAGAGGCGATCCTTCTCCTCTGGTCTCTGCTGTGAGTCACTCAGCTCAGACAGGCGCGATGACGTCACTACATCGCGCCTGCCTGAGCTGCTCACGGCAGAGCGGATGCTGGAGCATTGGCAATTCAACTATATTTAGTCCTGAGTACGCAAATACAGTTGGAAGCGGGTGCAACGCAGGCCGCGCTGTGCAGCAACTGGGGGCCCCAGGCTTAGGGGCCCATTCGCAACTGCGACCATTGCGACCCCTATAGCTATGCCACTGATCAGGAGTTACGGAAACAGCTCCCATAGACCTGAGTGGTAGTTACGGAAACATTGTAAGCGAACTACGCTGTTTTCGTACTCCCGACCATATACTTAGGAAGTGGCCGGGAGGTAGCTGCAGCAGAAAAAGGTAGAACGGGGTTTGGGGGGCCCTAAATTGTTAAAAAATGTATTAAAATTTGGACCCCCACTGATCATATACTGAGCTACGCTGTTTTCGTAACTCCTATAGTAGTGAATGGCAGTTACGGAAGCAGCGTAGCATGCGAGCTACACTGTTTCCGTAACTCCCATTCAGTTCTATGGGAGTTACGAAAACAGCGTAGCTCAGCAAGTTACGCTGTTTCCGTATCTCCCGACCATGTAATCAGTAAGTGGCCGGGAGGCAGCTGCAGCAGAAAAAGGTAGAACAGAGTTTAGGGGCCCTGTTCTAGAGATAGGTGCCGGTCCCAGAGCTGGGACCAGCATCTATCTGACATTTATGACATATCCTGTGGATAAGTCAGAAATGTCCCTGATGGGAAAACCCCTTTAAGGGTCTGTTCACTTCTGCGTTGGGGGTCGCGTTCTGACGTTCCGTCGGAGGTTTCCGTCAGAACGGGACCCCGAGCAAACACAAACTGACACTGACAGAAACCAGATGGTTCCATCTCCATCACCTTGAGAAAGGCTCCTGTGTTGAGCTGAAATGTCACATTTATCTATGGACCAATAAAGCACCATCACTATTTTGATTATACTTTGGAGTGCTGCCTGATTTTTGGATCCTCATCCCATTGATTTCAATGGTGACACCTGGAGGTTCGAAGGTTTCGAACCTTCGAAGGTTGCGAAACGCGCGTCGAGGTGCTCTGTCTCCAGGTGTCCAATATACTAACTATCATGTCCTCTACAGTGGCGGATTATCATTAGGGCGGTTCGGGCGGCCACCTGGGGCCCAATGCTCCTAGGGTGCCCATAGCCACCCGAACCCCCTCATGCCCAGTGGCGTCGCTAGCACCGGAGGGAGCCCCGGTGCCAGGACCGCACCTGTCATGAGACGAGGGGAGCTTCGCTCCTACTTAGCAGCCGTGGTCTCTGCTGCTTTAGAAGTTCCCCTCCAGCCCCCCTTCCCTGCTCTAAACATCTCTCCTCCTGCTGCTAGCTGTCGGGACATGGGGGAGGGGAGACTGTCGGCGGGCTCTGTGTCGGGCTGTGAGCAGGAGAAGAGCTGCAGTGAAGACTCACAAATATCCTACATAAAAGGTAAGTGCATGTGTGTTTACAATGTGTACTTTATATGTGTATAATGTGCATATTCATGTGTACTTTATATGTGTATAATGTGTATACTCATGTGTACTTTATATGTGTATAATGTGCATACTCATGTCTACTTTATATGTGTATAATGTGTATAATCATGTGTACTTTATATGTGTATAATGTGTATACTCATGTGTACTTTATATGTGTATACTCATGTGTACTTTATATGTGTATAATGTGCATACTCATGTGTACTTTATATGTGTATAATGTGCATACTCATGTGTACTTTATATGTATATAATGTGCATTCTCATGTGTACTTTATATGTGTATAATGTGTATACTCGTGTACTTTATATGTGTATAATGTGCATATTCATGTGTACTTTATATGTGTATAATGTGTATACTCATGTGTACTTTATGTGTATAATGTGTATACTCATGTGTCCTTTATATGTGTATAATGTGTATGCTCATGTGTTCTTTATATGTGTATAATGTGCATACTCATGTATGTATGTATGTATGTATGTATGTATGTGTGTGTGTGTGTGTGTGTGTGTGTGTGTGTGTGTGTTATATATATATATATATATATATATCTGCAGCAATTCCGCAGAAACTAGCAGAAATTCCGCTGCAGAAAATGGTGTGTATTTTGGTGCGTTTTTCTCAATGTTGGGGGATGGTGACGTCTCCTCTGAAAAAACACAGCAATTCTGTCCACTTTCCGCAGCAGGAATTGACATGCTGCAGTACAAGAAATACGCACCGCAGGAAAAAATGTCTGGTCGGAAAATTTACGCAGCGTCTGGATGAGATTTGCTAAATCTCACTCACTTTGCCACTACTGTATTCTGCGTATTTTCCGGGCGGAAAATACGCAGCAATTCCGTTAAGTGTGGACAAGCCCTAATACAGTAGCAGCAGAGTAGATTAGATTTGAACAATTCTCATCCACACGCTGCGTAAATGATTAGTAGGGGAAAAAAAGCTCAGAAATTGACCTGCGGTACGGTTTTTTATCCCGCAGCATGTCAATTGTATTTGCGTAAACGCTACTCATTTGTTTTGGGTTTTCCCCATTTAATTCAATGGGGAGGTAAATCCTGCAACAAATAGCAGATGTTATGTAAAAACGCAATTTAGAAAAAATAAAAATCTTATACTTGCCCAGAATTCTGTTTCTTCGTCCGAGCTGGCCTCCTGGGATGACGTTTCACCCCATGTGACTGCTGCAGCCAATCACAGACCAATCACAGGCTGCAGAAGTCATATGGGATAAAATGTCATCCCAGGGCTGCAGTGTAGCGACGCTGTGTAGCACTATATACAAGAGGGGGAGCACTGCGTTGCACTATATATAAGGAAGGGAGCGCTGTGTAGCACTATATATAAGGAAGGGAGCGCTATATGATGCTATCTATAGGGGGCTGTGTGACGCTCTCTACAGGGGGTTGTGTGTGTGTGACGCTATCTACAGGGGTGTGTGTGTGTGTGTGTGGCTCTAGCTACAAGGGGTGTGTGTGTGGCACTGTCTACATGGGGGGTTGGCACTGTGTCCCTGCACAGTGTGATACTGTCAGTATGTAGGGACACAGCCCTGTGAAAGGGGAATCGTAACACCCATTTGTTAATGCTTGTGCAAAAAGGTAGTGTTAGCAATAGTTACGGCGCGGCAGGGTGGCGGTGGAGAAGGGGGGCCCAAGTTTGGGTAACAGCTCAGGGCCCATGGTCTTCTTAATCTGCCACTGGTCCTCTACAGGTATGTTGAATTATACATGCATGTACTCATAGGGACTTTTTTTGATACCCCTTTTTTTGTACCATATCAATGCAGCAAAATTAACATAGGTATGTAATTATAGGGACTTTTCTACTGTAGCGATATTTAACATCTTGTTATACCATTTTTTGTGCCCTGCATGCTGGTATAATATGAGCATAATTGTCATCTAGTTGCACTTATATCAAAGTGTATATCTGTGAGGAATCGTTACCAATATTCATGGTCTACGACTTAATATTATATGACACCTGGCTGATTTTATTATTTTATATGTCTATAGTATATACTTAGGAGGGGGGTTATTTTTGTATTTTTGTACTAATGTGTAATAAATAAAATTTCATAAATTCTATTTGAGAAATCGAATTTGTATGATATCAAGATGTTTCTTTTTGGTTAAATATATATGGATATTGTGATATCTTGAGAATAATAAATTTGTTAAGAGAATATATATAGGTTATAATAGACTTCTGTTTGGTCTGCTGCCACTCCGCTATGTCGGAGTGGCCTAGTAGGTCCACACACCCCTAGATCGTGACAGTATGCTCAGGCCATCCAACCCGCTGGCCAACCTAAGACGGCGTTTCAGGTGATACAAACGGATATTCATTACCTGCGTGCACGCCAGGATCAGCTCCTGCTTGCAGTGAATTCTATCATCACCCGTCTGGATCCTCCTGCTCATCCTGTGGATGTTGCTGCTGTT
This sequence comes from Rhinoderma darwinii, assembly GCF_050947455.1. Classification (NCBI taxonomy): domain Eukaryota; kingdom Metazoa; phylum Chordata; class Amphibia; order Anura; family Rhinodermatidae; genus Rhinoderma; species Rhinoderma darwinii. The sequence goes on along the minus strand of NC_134691.1, from coordinate 223,288,414 downwards.
CCACTGCCTCTTCAGGATCCACAGTTTCACTACCCCTACCGGCTCGCTATGAAGGAGATCCTAGAGACCGTAAAGGCTTCAATAACCAATGTACCATCCATTTTAAACTGCGCTCTCATCTCTTCCCCTATGATAAGGCCAATGTAGCATTAATTATCACTCTTCTCGCTGGCAAGGCCCTGGCTTGGTCGAACCCCATCTTGGAACGGGAGGGCCCGGAATTCTCGCTTCTAGCCTTATTTCTACACACTTTTTGCACAGTGTTCGAAGAGCCGAGTCGAACATCCTCCACAGCTGCCAGTCTGCTAACTCTCAAGCGAGGGGAGTCGACGGTAGGAGAATATGCCATCGCCTTGCATACACTGCGGCAGACCTGACGTGGAATAATGAGGACTTGGTGGCAACCTTTTGACAAGGACTATCCACACACATCAAAGACAAGCTGGCAGCTGGCGATCCTTCCACTCTAGATGCTCTTATCCTGTTAGCAACCCGGGTCGACATGAGGTTCTAGGAACATGCTCAGGAGGTTTGGCGGGAGAGACATCTTCTCAGATTGGCACCCTCATTCCAGAGACCCTTATTGCCTTCCTCCATCATTCCACCAGAGGAACTTAAACAGGTGGACAAAATCAAATTGTCCGAGCGGGAGAAACAGCGCAGACGCTCTTCAGGTTTGTGTCTGTATTGTGGCCTCAAAGGCCATTTTGTGTGTCAGTGTCCCAAAAGTCGGGAAACTCCAGCACCTAGGGTTGGTTAGAGAGACAGCCCTAGGTGGATCGATACCAAATGCCAAATCCTCTCCCAAATTAGCTATTCCTGTAACCATAGTCTCTGGAGAGACATCACACTCCTCCTCTGCTTATTTAGATTCCGGAGCTGCTGCAAATTTTATCCAGCAGGATCTGATGGATCGCCTGCACCTACCCACAGTTCCCTTGGAGAGACCTCTGGCTGTTTCCTCTGTGAACGGACTACCACTGCCTAAACCTATTGTTTTCTTCACTGAACCACTGACATTACAAATCAGAGTTCTTCACTCAGAACAGATCGCCTTCCTTGTCTTGCCTAAAGCTATCAACCCTATTCTACTGGTCCTGCCTTGGCTTCATCTACACGCTTCAGTTCTCGACTGGAGTTCCGGAGAATTCCTCTAGTGGCGGTCCAAGTGCCTTCATCGATGCCTGCCACAAATGCGTCCTATTTTGCCTCCACTGCTTCAGTCACTCTCTGATCAACTCTCACACTATGCCAGTTTTGCGGACGTCTTCCGCAAGAAGGAGGCAGAAACTCTTCCTCCCCATTGCATCTACAATTGCCCTGTTGAGTGACTTCCTGACGCATCACCACCTCGTGGGTGAGTCTATCCTCTCTCCCTGCCGTAGACCCTAGCCATATCCGCCTACGTTAAGGAAAAACTTGAGAGAAGGTTCATCCAGAAGTCTTCCTCCCCGGTCGGAGCCGGATTCTTCTTTGTGAAGAAGAAGAAGGATGTATCTCTTCATTCAGGTATTGACTACCGAGCTTTGAACCAAATTATCTTGTATCATCTGCCATGTCTGCTGTTATCTGCCATGCCTGGTGTAATCTGCCATGTCTGCTGTCATCTGCCACGTCTGCTGTCATCCGCCACGTCAAGTTCTACCGTGCCTAAGCCTTTGCTACTGTCTGGACTTGTATGGGTGCTCTCATACTAAGGACTTTTGCAAAGACTGTATAGACTGTTGTTTGGTCAGCTGCCACTCCGCTACAGCGGAGCGGGCCAGTGGGTCCACATTCTCTTAGATTGTGACAAGTGCTATAAGCCAGTACATTGTTTGGTGAGCCACATGCTTGTCCTGTTAGTTAGAAGTTGTCAGGACCATTTATTGGAGAAAAGCTGCTGACTGGCTCTACTCCAGAAGAAGATGTAAAGAGGAAAACTGACTTTGTTCTGGATCGCCCAGTTGATTAGTGTTTATGAATCATAAATAATATTTGTTGCAGTTTTGGGTTTTATTCCAATGTGTCTTTTATTTAAAATAAATATCTATGAAAATGACACGATTCGAGGCTAATAACCCCTTTTCCAGAAAATGAGAAATAAAATAAAAATTCAATAGTCCATATGTAATGTCGGGGTAGGGAGACAGACAGGTGAGCCCTAATCTCCCCGCCACTCAGTCCCTGCCTACTTGCATGGCCCGTCCTAGGTGACGGCGTACAACTGGGCGACGGTCCCTACGCTCAGAAGCTAAGGGAAGTGGGGCAGTTGCCCACGGCAACAACGTGAGCAACAAGAGTAGTGAACGAGCCGAGTCAAATCAGGAGTGTACGAGGTACCAAACGCAGAGCAGGAGAGCAGTCAGTAAAGCCAGGGTCAATTTGAAGCAGAGGTCAATAGTACTAGCAGGAACAGCAGAGCCAGGAAACCAGACAGAATCACAGGCAAAGGAAGAGCAAGAAATGAAGGTATAAATAGACCGAGGGCGGGAGCTAGCTCCGTCTGGCCAGGCTGTGATAGGTTCTCCCACTCCTCAGCCTACCAGCCTGAGTGGTAGTAGATCGAGCCACTCTATTAGACCTAGGAGCAGATACAGACTGATTAACCACGGGCATCGATACAGAAGCTGTGTCTGGCAGATCTTTTACAGTACCCCCCCCCCCCTTATATGAGGGGCCACTGGACCCTTCCTAGGTGGACCTGGCTTATTGGGGAACCAAAGATGGAACCTCCTAAGCAATACCCCAGCGTGAACATCCCGGGCGGGTACCCAAGTCCTCTCCTCAGGTCCGTATCCTCTCCAATGGACCAGGTACTGGAGGGAGCCTTGGACCATCCTGCTATCCACAATCTTGGCCACCTCGAATTCTACCCCTTCAGGGGTGAGAACAGGGACTATCTGCCTGAGTCTTTTGTATGCTCTGGGACACCTCTAGGTTCTTCTGAACCTGGGCCCAGACTGTGCACACTTCCCGATGAACTACATCTACCTCGGGATTGTTGGAACCACCAGGTGAAATAGAGGAGAACCGTGGATTAAACCTAAAATTACAGAAAAAGGGGGAGACCCCTGACAAGTTACTGATCCGGTTATTAAGGGGAAATTCGGCGAGGGGAATGATGGAGACCCAATCATATTGACAGTCGGAGATAAAACACCTTAAATATTGTTCTAGAGACTGATTAGTCCTCTCAGTTTGGCCATTAGTTTTAGGATGGAAGGCCGAGGAGAAGGACAGATCAATATCCAACTTTTTACAGAAAGCTCTCCAAAACAATGAAACAAATTGTACCCCTCTGTCAGAAACAATATTGACAGGAACCCCGTGCTTCCTGGGGTTTGCTAATTATTACAGTAGATTTATTGCCAACTTCTCGGTTATCGCTAAGCCTCTTACGGATCTTACTCGCAAAGGTGCTGATCTCCTCCACTGGCCTCCGGAGGCGGTCCAGGCTTTTGAGATCCTTAAGAAGTGCTTTATCTCTGCCCCAGTGCTGATTCAGCCTAACCAAATGGAGCCATTCATCGTGGAGGTTGACGCCTCCGAGGTGGGAGTGGGTGCTGTCTTGTCCCAGGGTACCAGGTCCCTCACCCATCTCCGTCCCTGTGCCTACTTCTCCAGGAAGTTCTCGCCCACTGAGAGTAACTATGACATGGGCAACCGCGAACTCTTAGCCATTAAATGGGCATTTGAAGAGTAGCACCACTTCTTGGAGGGGGCTAGGCACCAGGTAACTGTCCTTACCGACCATAAGAATCTGGTTTTCCTAGAATCTGCCCGGAGGCTAAACCCGAGACAAGCTCGATGGGCGTTATTTTTTACTAGATTCAACTTTGTGGTCACCTATAGGGCTGGGTCTAAAAATATTAAAGCTGATGCACTGTCGCATAGCTTCATGGCCAGCCCTCCTTGGGAGGAAGATGCTGCTTGTGTTTTGCCCCCAGGTATAACCATATCCTCTGTTGATTCTGACAGTCTCCGAAATTGCGGCTGATCAAGGTTCAGCTCCCGGGAACCTTCCTGAGAACAAGCTGTTTGTTCCCCTGCAATTCCGGCTAAGGGTACTCAGGGAAAATTATGACTCTGCACTATCTGGCCACCCAGGCATCCTGGGTACCAAGCACTTAATTGCTAGAATCTATTGGTGGCCTGGGTTGCTTAAAGACATTAAAGAGGCTCTGTCACCAGATTTTGCAACCCCTATCTGCTATTGCAGCAGATAGGCGCTGCAATGTAGATTACAGTAACGTTTTTATTTTTAAAAAACGAGCATTTTTGGCCAAGTTATGACCATTTTCGTATTTATGCAAATGAGGCTTGCAAAAGTACAACTGGGCGTGTTGAAAAGTAAAAGTACAACTGGGCGTGTATTATGTGCGTACATCGGGGCGTGTTTACTACTTTTAATAGCTGGGCGTTCTGAAGAGAAGTATCATCCACTTCTCTTCAGAACGCCCAGCTTCTGGCAGTGCAGATCTGTGACGTCACTCACAGGTCCTGCATCGTGTCGGACACATCGGCAACAGAGGCTTCAGTTGATTCTGCAGCAGCATCGGCGTTTGCAGGTAAGTCGATGTAGCTACTTACCTGCAAAGGCTGATGCTGCTGCAGAATCAACTGTAGCCTCTGGTGCCGACACGATGCAGGACCTGTGAGTGACGTCACAGATCTGCACTGCCAGAAGCTGGGCGTTCTGAAAAGAAGTGGATGATACTTCTCTTCAGAACGCCCAGCTATTAAAAGTAGTAAACACGCCCCGATGTACGCACATAATACACGCCCAGCTGTACTTTTACTTTTCAACACGCCCAGTTGTACTTTTGCAAGCCTCATTTGCATAAATACGAAAATGGTCATAACTTGGCCAAAAATGCTCGTTTTTTAAAAATAAAAACGTTACTGTAATCTACATTGCAGCGCCGATCTGCTGCTATAGCAGATGGGGGTTGCAAAATCTGGTGACAGAGCCTCTTTAAGGCTTATGTCACCGCTTGTGAAATTTGTGGTAGGTCCAAGGTCCCGACGAGCAGGCTTACTCTGTTCTTTGCCCATTCCCCAGAGGCCTTGGACCCATATCTCCATGGATTTTATCACCGATCTGCCTCCATCACAAGGCAAGACGGTGGTGTGGGTTGTAGTAGATCGCTTCAGTAAGATGTGCCACTTTGTGCCCCACAAGAAACTACCCAATGCCAAGATGTTAGCTACCTTGTTTGTCAAACACATCCTGCGTCTCCATGGGGTTCCTGTCAATATTGTTTCTGACAGAGGGGTACAATTTGTTTCAGTGTTTTGGAGAGTTTTCTGTAAAAAGTTGGAGATTGATCTGTCCTTCTCCTCTGCCTTCCATCCTGAAACTAATGGCCAAACTGAGAGGACTAATCAGTCTCTAGAACAATATTTAAGGTGTTTTATCTCCGACTGTCAATATGATTGGGTCTCCTTCATTCCCCTCGCCGAATTTTCCCTTAATAACCGGGTCAGTAACTCGTCAGGGGTCTCCCCCTTTTTCTCTTATTTTGGGTTTAATCCACGGTTCTCCTCTGTTTCACCTGGTGGTTCCAAAAATCCCGAGGTAGATGTAGTTCATCGGGAAGTGTGCACAGTCTGGGCCCAGGTTCAGAAGAACCTAGAGGCATCCCAGAGCATACAAAAGACTCAGGCAGATAGAAGACGTTCTTTTTACCCCTTGTTTGTGGTCGGGATCTGGTGTGGCTATCTTCAAAAAATTTGCGTCTTAAAGTCCCATCCAAAAAATTTGCTCCCCGGTATATAGGGCGGTACAAGGTCATTGAGGTCCTTAACCCTGTCTCCTTCCGGCTGGAGTTACCCCCGTCTTTTCAAATACACAACGTGTTTCATGCCTCCCTCCTGAAACGCTGCTCCCCGTCCTTGGCTACCTCGAGGAAACCTCCGGTCCCTGTTCTCACCCCTAAAGGGGTAGAATTCGAGGTGGCCAAGATTGTGGATAGCAGGATGGTCCAAGGCTCCCTCCAGTACCTGGTCCATTGGCGAGGATACGGGCCTGAGGAGAGGACTTGGGTACCCGCCCGGGATGTTCACGCTGGGGTATTGCTCAGGAGGTTCCATCGTCGGTTCCCCAATAAGCCAGGTCCACCTAGGAAGGGTCCAGTGGCCCCTTATAAAAGGGGGGGTGCTGTAAAGGATCTGCCAGACATAGCTTCTGTGTCGACGCCTGTGATTAATCAGTCTGCATCTGCTCCTAGGTCTGATAGAGTGGCTCGATCTGCTACCACTCAGGCTGGTAGGCTGAGGAGTGGGAGAACCTATCACAGCCTGGCCAGACAGAGCTAGCTCCCGTCCTCGGTCTATTTATACCTTCATTTCCTGCTCTTCCTGCCTGTGATTCTGTCTAGTTTCCTGGCTCTGCTGTTCCTGCTAGTACTATTGACCTCTGCTTCAAATTGACCCTGGCTTTACTGACTACTCTCCTGCTCTGCGTTTGGTACCTCGTACACTCCTGGTTTGACTCGGCTCGTTCACTACTCTTGTTGCTCACGGTGTTGCCGTGGGCAACTGCCCCATTTCCTTTAGCTTCTGTGTACCCTTGTCTGTTTGTCTGTCGTGCACTTATTGAGCGTAGGGACTGTCGCCCAGTTGTACGCCGTCACCTAGGACGGGCCATCCAAGTAGGCAGGGACTGAGTGGCGGGTAGATAAGGGCTCACCTGTCTGTCTCCCTTCCCCGACATTACGCTTAACAGGCCAAATTACATGTTAACATAGGACCCCTTCTTTGATATCACCTTCACAATTCTTGCATCCATTGAATTTGTGAGCATTTGGACTGTTTCTGCTTGAATATCTTTGCAGGATGTCAAAATAGCCTCCCAGAGCTTCTGTTTTGATGTGAACTGCCTCCCACCCTCATAGATATTTTGCTTGAGGATGCTCGAAAGGTTCTCAATAGGGTTGAGGTCAGGGGAACATGGGGGCCACACCATGAGTTTCTCTCCTTTTATGCCCATGCCAATGACACAGAGGTATTCTTTGCAGCATGAGATGGTGCATTGTCATGCATGAAGATAATTTTGCTACAGAAAGGTACGGTTCTTCTTTTTGTACCACGGAAGAAAGTGGTTAGTCATAAACTCTACGTACTTTGCACAGGTCATTTTCACACCGTCAGGGACCCTAAAGGGGCCTACCAGCTCTCTCCCCATGATTCCAGCCCAAAACATGACTCCGCCACCTCCTTGCTGACGTCGCAGCCTTGTTGGGACATAGTGGCCATTCACCAACCATCCACTACTCCATCCATCTGGACCATCCAGGGTTGCACAGCACTCATCAGTAAACAACACTGTTTGAAAATTAGTCTTCATGTATTTCTGAGCCCACTGCAACCGTTTCTGCTTGTGAGCATTGTTTAGGGGTGGCCGAATAATAGCTTTATGCACACTTGCAAACCTCTGGAGGATCCTACACCTTGAGGTTCGCGGGACTCCGGAGGCACCAGCGGCTTCAAATATCTGTTTGCTGCTTTGCAATGGCATTTTAGCAGCTGCTCTCCTAATCCTATTAATTTGTCTGGCAGAAACCTCCCTCATTATGCCTTTATCTGAACGAACCCGTCTGTGCTCTGAATCAGCCACAAATCTTTTCACAGTACGATGACCACGCCTAAGTTTTCTTGAAATATCCAATGTTTTCATACCTTGTCCAAGGTATTGCACTATTTCACGCTTTTCGGCAGCAGAGAGATCCTTTTTCTTTCCCATATTGCTTGAAACCTGTGGCCTGCTAAATAATGCGGAACGTCCTTCTTAAGTAGTTTTCCTGTGATTGGGCACACCCGGCAAACTAATTATCACTGGTGTCTGAGATTGATTACAATGATCCAAAGAGCCCTAAGACACAATACCATCCATGAGTTTAATTGAAAAACAAATAATTAAATGTTTATGACACTTAAATCCAATGTGCATAATTATTTGGAACATGGTGTATATTACAAAGTTTCTTATATTCGCTTGTACTATTGATTTATGCAAACTTTCCAAAGAGGACGTCAGAAGAAGAGTTGTTGATGCTCATCAGGCTGCAGAAGGTTACAAAGTCATCTCTAAAGAGTTTGGATTCCACCAATCCATAGTCAGACAGATTATGTACAAATGGAGGAAATTTAAGGACATTATTACCCTCCCTATGTGTGGTCGACCAGCAAAGATCACACCAAGAGCAAGGCGTATAATAGTCACAAAGGAACTCAAGGTAACCTTGGGTTTACTATCAGGAGGACACTGAACAACAGTAGTGTGTATGGCAGGATTGCAAGGAGATAGCCGCTGCTTTCTAAAGAGAACATTTCTGCCTGTCTGCAGTTTGGACAAGTCAGAAGACTATTGAAACAATGTTTTGTGGACGGATGAGACCAAAATAGAGAATTCTGGTGTAAATGAGAAGCATTATTTTTGGAGAAAGGAAAACACTGCATTTCAGCATAAAAACCTCATATCATTTGTGAAACACAGTGGTGGTAGTATCATGGTTTTGGCCTGTTTTGCTGCATCTGGGTTAGGGCGGCTTGCCATCATTGATGCATTGTACTAGCAAATTCCCAAGGAAAATGTCAGGACATTAGTTTGTGAGCTAAATCTCATGCAGCAAGACAATGACCCTAAGCACACAAGTTGTTCTATCAAAGAATGGTTAAAGAAGAATACAGTTAAAGTTTTGGAATGGCTAAATCAAAGTCCTGACCTTAACCCCTTCCCACTCATTCATGTACAGTTACGTTGTGGGCGCTAGTATCTTAGCGCCTTCCCACGTAACTGTTCATGGGGGATAACATACAGCTGACACCTTGCTGTAACGGAAGGGGCCGTAACTACCTCCCATCCCTGCCATTAACCCCTTAGATGCCGTGATCAAAAGTGACAGTGGAATCAAGGTGGTTTGTAGCCAATCGGCACCCCCACGAACTGGAGGCCTAACAATGGCCTCCTGGCCTGCCATGTACGGAAACCTGTTGGGCCCCGCTTACTATGTAGGTAGTGCAATGTATCAGAATAGAGATCAGTAGTGCAGGCCTTCAGGTCCCTTAGTGCAGTGAACCCCAACCACCGGGCAGCGTACCAATACTGGGCCGCAAGATCATTTGGTACCGGGCCGCGGTATCTGGGATCCACACCGGTGGCCTCAGGGAATTTCGGGCGAAAAACTGTGGTGCACTTTTTCACCCAGTATGTGCGCTGCGTAAAACTGCTGAGCAGGCCTCCTGGGATGACGTTTCATCCCAGGGGACCGCTGCAGCTTGTGATTAGCTGCAGCGGCAGTCACATGGGATGAAACATCATCCCAGGAGGCCGGCACTCTAACATCATCGAGGCCGGCATCCTGGGATGATGTGTCATCCCATGTTACCGCTGCTGTTCCCAGTTCCAACTGCATCTGCATCCTTAGGATGCAGATGCAGTCGAATTGAATTCTGGAGCAGGTGCTCCTTGCACCAGCATTCACTCTGCTGTGAGCAGCTTGGCGCAAGAAGGCGCAATGTTGTGACGTCATCGCGCCTGTCTGCACCGAGTCACTCATAGCACAGACTGGAGGAGAAGGATCCTCCACCCATCGTAGGAACGGGGATAGGTAAGTAATTATGTTATTATTTTTTATTAGGCACATATGGGAGCATTATACTGGTTATGGGAGGGGGGCTGATATGGTGGCAGCTATGGGAGCATTTTACTGTATGGGGCAGCTAAAAGGGGCCTTATGCTGTATGGGGGGCCTTTTACTGTATGGGGGGCATTATACTGTGGGGGAAGCTATGGGGGGAATTATACTGTGGGGGCAGCTATGGGCAGCATTATACTGTGTGGCGGCAGCTATGGGGAGCATTATACTATGGGGCATTATACTGTGTGGGGGAAGCTATGGGGGGCATTATACCATGGAGGCAGCTATGGGGGCATTATACTGTGGGGGCATCCATAGGGACTGTTGGGCATAGGCGCGGGCAGAGGTCTGGTGGTGTTGGGGAGGGGTAGGGGGCCCAAGCTGAAATCTTGCACCAGGGCCCATGAGTCTTTAGCTATGCCCTTGCTACTATGTGTTGTGGATTTTACCTCCCCATTCAATTCAATGGGGAAAACCCGCAACAAATAAGCAGCGTTTATCCAAATACAATTGACTTGATGCGGAATAAAATTCTGCACCGCAGGTCTATTTCTGAGCATTTTTTCCACTCCAGAGTGTGGTTGAGACTTGATTTATCTCATCCACTTTGCTGCTACTGTATTGTGCTGCAGATTTTCCGCAGCATAATACAGGTATTATAATACAGGTATTCGCCGTATTTACACAATGTGTGAACTGATTCTAACCCCGCCCCACCGGTCCCTGGATATATTTTCAGGCATCAAACTAGTCCTCGGTGCAAAAAAGGTTGGGGCCACTGCCTTAGTGGGATGAAAAAAAAGTAGAAAAAAAAAGTTAATAAAAATCTTTTACAAAACTATAAAAATAAAAGTTTCAAGTTTAAAAAAAGTTTAAAAAAACTGAAAACATTAAAAAATATGACACAAACTATAAAACTATCTAGCTATTTTTCCCACACAGTGAAAATCGTAAAAATAAATAAAAAAACAATGCCAGCGTTTCGCATGCACCCCCTGAGGAAGCACACACCGCGAAACGCGCGTTGGGGTCCTTTGCATGATATCCAGACTTCCATGAGTGCCAACATGGGTAAGGTTTTTCGGAAAACTCCTCTATGACTATCTGTCTCTCTTATATCACTTTTTGAAAACCACTAGACTATTATGTCTACACTTAATCAATATTGTATGAGGATCCAGTGATCACCGAGTTTTCTACCACCCATCCCTTATATTCCTACTCTTAGGATTCAGTATATATTTCCATAAAGATACAGGAATTCTGCCTCTCATGTTTAAACTGGAACACTATAGAGTCTTCTTGTCCATTTTTTGTACCTTTTTAAACTACAGTGAAGGAAATAAGTATTTGATCCCTTGCTGATTTTGTAAGTTTGCCCACTGTCAAAGACATGAACAGTCTAGAATTTTTAGGCTAGGTTAATTTTACCAGTGAGAGATAGATTGTATAAAAAAAAAAAAAAGAAAATCACATTGTCAAAATGATATATATTTATTTGCATTGTGCACAGAGAAATAAGTATTTGATCCCTTTGGCAAACAAGACTTAATACTTGGTGGCAAAACCCTTGTTGGCAAGCACAGCAGTCAGACGTTTTTTGTAGTCGATGATGAGGTTTGCACACATGTTAGATGGAATTTTGGCCCACTCCTCTTTGCAGATCATCTGTAAATCATTAAGATTTCGAGGCTGTCACTTGGCAACTCGGATCTTCAGCTTCCTCCATAAGTTTTAGATGGGATTAAGGTCTGGAGACTGGCTAGGCCACTCCATGACCTTAATGTGCTTCTTTTTGAGCCACTCCTTTGTTGCCTTGGCTGTATGTTTCGGGTCATTGTCGTGCTGGAAGACCCAGCCATGAGCCATTTTTAATGTCCTGGTGGAGGGAAGGAGGTTGTCACTCAGGAATTGACGATACATAGCTCCATCCATTCTCCCATTGATGCGGTGAAGTAGTCCTGTGCCCTTAGCAGAGTAACACCCCCAAAACATAATGTTTCCACCTCCATGCTTGACAGTGGGGATGGTGTTCTTTGGGTCATAGGCAGCATTTCTCTTCCTCCAAACACGGCGAGTTGAGTTAATGCCAAAGAGCTCAATTTTAGTCTTATCTGACCACAGCACCTTCTCCCAATCACTCTCAGAATCATCCAGATGTTATTTTGCAAACTTCAGACGGGCCTGTACATGTGCCTTCTTGAGCATTGGGACCTTGCGGGCACTGCAGGATTTTAATCCATTACGGCGTAATGTGTTACCAATGCTTTTCTTGGTGACTGTGGTCCCAGCTGCCTTGAGATCATTAACAAGTTCCCCCCCCGTGTAGTTTTTGGCTGAGCTCTCACCTTCCTCAAGATAAAGGATACCCCACGAGGCAAGATTTTGCATGGAGCCCCAGATCGATGTCAATGGACAGTCATTTTGTATGTCTTCCATTTTCTTACTATTGCACCAACAGTTGTCTCCTTCTCACCCAGCGTCTTACTTATGGTTTTGTAGCCCATTCCAGCCTGGTGCAGGTCTATGATCTTGTCCCTGACATCCTTAGAAAGCTCTTTGGTCTTGCCCATGTTGTAGAGGTTAGAGTCAGACTGATTAATTGAGTCTGTGGACAGGAGTCTTTTATACAGGTGACCATTTAAGACGGCTGTCTTTAATGCAGGCACCAAGTTGATTTGGAGCGTGTAACTGGTCTGGAGGAGGCTGAACTCTTAATGGTTGGTAGGGGATCAAATACTTATTTCTCTGTGCACAATGCAAATAAATATATATAATTTTGACTATGTGATTTTCAGTTTTTTTTTAAATATAATCTATCTCTCACTGGTAAAATTAGCCTAGCCTAAAAATTCTAGACTGTTCATGTCTTTGACAGTGGGAAAACTTACAAAATCAGCAAGGTATCAAATACTTATTTCCTTCACTGTATAGGCAAATGAAAAATGCCTTGAGGTGTGTAGTTTCCAAAATGGGGTCACTTCTTGGCGGCTGTCTCTGTACTCCGGTCTTTTGCAAATGGGACATGGCACTCAAAAACCAATCCAGAAAGATCTGCTTTCCAAATTGCGCTTCTGCCTTTCTGAGCCGTGATGTGTGTCTAAACAGCAGTTTATGACCACATATGGGGTATTGCCGTACTCCGGAGAAATTGCTTTACAAATATTGGGGATCTTTTTCTCCTTTATCCCTTGTGAAAATGACAAAATTTAAACATTTTAGTGAGAAGAATGTTGATTTTCATTTTCACGGCCTAATTTCAATAAATTCTGCAAAAGACATATGGGGTCTAAATGTTTACCATACCCCAAAAAAATTCCTTAAGGGGTGTAGTTTCCCAAGTGATGTCATTTTGGGAGGGGGGGTTCTACTGTTTTGGTCCCTAATGGACTTTGCAAATCCGGCATGATACCCAAAAACTATTCCAGCAAAATGTAAGCTTCAAAAGCCAAATTGCGCTCGTTCCCTTCTGACCCCTGCCGTCTGTCCAAACAGCAGTCTATAACACAAATGGGGCATTAGCGTAATCAGGAGAAATTGCTTTACAAATGTTGCGGTGCTTTTTTCCCTTTAGTCCTTACAAAATGAAAAAATATGAGCTAAAACTAGATTTTATGATTTTAATTTTCACGGCCCAATTCCAATAAATTCTGCAAAAAAACTGTGGGGTCAAAATTCTTACTATACCCCTAGATAAATTCTTTGAGGAGTGTAGTTTCCCAAATGGGGTCATTTATGGGGAGGTTTCCATTGTTTTGGTCCCTCAGGGGCTTTGCAAATCTGACATGGCACCCAAAATCCATTCCAGCAAAATTTAAGCTCCTAAAGCCAAATGGTGCTCCTTCCCTTCTGAGCACTGCTGTATGTCCAAACAGCAGTTTATTACCACATATGAGGTATTAACCCCTTAATGACCAGCCTATTTTAGACCTTAATGACCAGGCTATTTTTTACGTTTTTCAATCGTCGCATTCCAAGAGCTATAACTCTTTTATTTTTGCGTCAACATAGCTGTATAAGGTCTTTTTTTTTGCGGGACAAGTTGTATTTTTTAATAGCACCATTTTGAGGGACATATTATTTATTGATTAACTTTTATTAACTTTTTTTTGGGGGGGGGGAATAGAAAAAAATCTGAAATTATGCCACTCTTTTTTGCGTCCTAAATCTACGCCGTTTACCGTGTGGTATAAATAACACAATACGTTTATTCAGTGGGTTCTTACGACTGCAACGATACCAAATTTGTATAGTTTTTGTATGTTTTACTACTTTTACACAGTAAAAACGCTTTTTTTTCAAAATTATTTGTTTTTGCGTCTCCATATTTGAAGAGCCGTAACGTTTTTTATTTTTTCGCCGATGCAGTTGTATGAGGGCTTTTTTTTTGCGGGACGACTTGTAGTTTTTCTTGGTACCATTTTGGAGTAGATGCGAGTTTTTGATCACTTTTTAATCAAATTTTTCAGGATTCACAGAAAACAGCAATTTTTCTGTCGTTTTTTTATTTAATTTTTTACGGCGTTCACCGTGCGGGTTAAGTAATGTAAACTCCTCTTTATACTATGACACAGTGTTAGAAAACGTCAGATTTTTTTTAACGGTTGTCATGACTACTAGCCTAGATTCTGGGCGGCTCCGTGTTGAGTTGCAGAGCCAATCTCATTTCTCTGTTTTCATCCTATCAGATTCTAGGGTGGAGTATGTAGCTCTGATCAGTTCTTTCATTGTTGCTTGTGAATTTCCATGTGTATGCAGATTCTGATCAAGCTCCTCATTACACCCCGCATCACATGCTCATTTAGATTCTTGGAACTGGACCTCGGCTCTATCTTTAGATTACCCCTTTTGCTTACTGATTTGGACATTCTGCTCTCAGCTGGTTTTGACCTCTGCAACTCCTGGCATTCTACTGTTTGCTGATTTGGACCTACACTCCCTCCTGGTTGTGAACTCAGTTGCTGTTCACCCTCTGGCTGTCTGTTTTTTCATTCTGGTACTGACTGCTTTGCACCTCCTGTCCAACCCCATATTCTGTTAATGCAACCTGGGTTCTATGCAGCCAAATCCAACCCGCCTTGCAGTGGGCTGTGGTGAAGACCATAGAGTAGTCTTAGACTCTGCTGATCAGAGTAGTAATGGACTTGAGGTAGCGGATTATTTGCATGCTTATTCCTGACAGTTTCCAACTGCCTTTGGGGAATCACTTACAGAGCAATTCCATAACTTGCACTCTGGGGGAATTGCTGAACCATTACACACAGGAGGTGTCTCTTAGAGCATGCTGCACCCATTTAAACAGGGTCTACAAATTATATTGCTGATCCTGAACAGAAGACCATCCACCTTTAATAACTCAGAACTTCCTAATAGGGTACATGAAAATGAGTTTTCTAAACTAGACAACCCCTTTAAGGATTTGACGAGTGTAAAGCAGAAATTCTAACGTCTAAGTTGTAAGACAAGGTTTTGCCTTCTAATTTGGTTTTGATTTGAGTTTTTGACTTGCTCTGATTATGAATGAACGGAACCTCTCATCTCTGATATAAATTCTTTCAAACTTTTTTGTTGAATAATTCCACTTAACATGCATAATCTGTATGCTCTGGGAACACTCAGGTCATCATCTTAAAACATGTATTTAAGACACTTTTCCCCCTCTTCTTCATCCTGCACACTTTGCATGGTAAATAGCTCATATGTAATCAGTTTTTATGACAAAAACAAATTTTTACTGTGGTATGCAATATATATTTTGCATTTGGTGCTTGATATTGATCATATTAATGTTCGATGTTAATGTGTTTTTATAAGCACTCACTTATTTTCACTAGTTTTACTTTCCTGCACACTGTCTCACCCCACATAACAGCCATCTGCCTCCCAGCCCCCATTATTTACACTAGAAGGATTTCATGGGGGAGTATCCAACTTTCTTCAAGTAAACATTATCTAATTAGGTTACTATGAAGCAATAATGAACCATGTTTTGTACAGTTTTTCGTGTTCCCCATATTGTTCTAGCATCACCAGATTCCCTGCTAGCAAGACGGCGTAGTGCCAGTAACAATAATTTGTAAGAAAAAGTTATTTCTACTAGTTATGAGGTGTAATTGCCAATTACTAGGACTCCAAATAATTAAATATGAAATGATTTTATTTTTGTTAGATCAAAGGTAAATTGATGCTATTAATGTAGATAAAACACAGATGCAGGACAATAATAAAATTGAAATACTTTAAGATAGTTATGAATAAAATGTGGATATGCACTGCTTTTTTATTTGTTTAGGGATGTTATTCAAAAAAGCTAAATCTTACTTAATAGAAGAATCTGTCTTTCTTTGGAAACAGCAATATTACTTGAGGATATTGCATGGTCCTGTGCGGGCAGCCTCTTTTACTACAGAGATGTGGTTGCCCAAGATTAAGCATCATGTAATAGATACTCAACCACTTGGTGAAGCTTCCTCTAAAGAAGTTGTCTCCCGTCATCCGTTTGTAAGAATGTGGGGGAGAACTCCTAACTCTTACAGGGGACTTTGCGTTGTTTTTTTATTTATATTCGTACATATGCCTGAATATGTTAATTTATTGCACTGTGCCTTTAAGGTGTGCATTTGTGCTGTGTTTTATTCCCCATAGGTGGCATTCCAGAGGAGGAGAGGCCATTCCAACCTGTTGTATTTATATTGTGCTACTGATGTTTATTGCACGTTATGACCATTTAGTTGTACAGGCATTTGATAGCGGACTCCCTGGCTTGGTTTAGATTGCTGTCACCGAGCTGTACTGCTGGATACCATCTTTGCTAAATTTCATCCTGCTTCTGGCGCTGTGGGCAGAGCTTATTCTATAAAATGGTTGTGTTTCCTCCAAATCTTGTTCAGTGCTTGGGTGGACGAGGAGGAACTTGGCTGTCAGAGACGGAGAGCTGCTGGAGAGAGTGAGCCGTGTAGAGAGCTGCCGTCGAGAGAAGCGGAGGAGCTGTGGAAGCAACTGCATTTTACGTTGGGCCTAAGTCTGTAGGTTCTTGAGCGTGTTACAGGAGCATCCCCATGTGTAGAGCGTTGTGAGCCATGATGGACAGCAGGCAGGATTCTCCCCCTGTGCGTCAGCTGAGCCAGGTGGAAGCAAGTACAGCAAGTACAGTGCAGCTATTTGCAGACCTAGTAGGCCTGAAACTGCCAGACCAACCGCTGCCTCAGGCAGGAGAGACTGTGCCTTTCATATTAAGAAGTGAAGAAGTGTTATTGTTGTTCCTGCTGTAGCCGGATTTGTCATGAACACTGGCCTAGTAAAGTTGAGTTGGCAATTGTGGTAACGCGGGCGCCGAGTCGCGGTGGGCGGGGCTCTCTGAGCTGAAGTTGGTATTCGCGCCCTTTGGTCGCGGTGGTGCACTTTCTCTCTCCCGCGCCTCGGGCCGCAGAACCAGTGAAATAAGTGGTGCTTGTAGGATACACTGTTCTCTATCCCCTAGGATGTTATGTGGTGTACCCCAAAATAAGGATGTTCCAGGAGGCAGGGTTCAATAAACTTTCACAGTAGTTTTACTGGGCACAATATGCTTGGTGGTTACTTTTGTTACAGAGGCAATGTCTTTAAGTAGTATAAACATATCACAGGGTATTGCAAATGGTGGTACCTGCTTCACCTCCCTGACTCTGTCTGTAATTCCTCCAAGTGTGCTGTGAGTTCTGCTCCTCTTTCTTCTCTATACTGTGCTGGAAGGTGTGCTGTTGACTGTCCCAATCCAGTTGCACTATCACAGAGGAATGGTGTCCCTTGGGGATTCTAGGCTGTGTGCAAGCTCCTTGCTTTGCTCTAGGCACTCAGTAGTGTCCAAGCTCCTTGTCTGGCTTCTGTACCACAGGCAACACACACTGACCTGCACTCCTTTCACTTCCACATGGCTGTTGCTGATCCTCTCACAGAATTCCTCTCAGTTCCACATGTCTGCTGCAGCATCTCCCTGAATCCAACTTTAGACACTGACTTGTCTGCTCTCCTCTGCCTGCACGCTGCTGCACACTTCTCCTCACTTCTGCACTGCTCTGCTCCACACACTGCACTGGGTGAGGTTTGTTCCTGTGTCCCCAGCTAGCTACACCCCTCCCCTCTCTCTGGAGAATACATCTTAAAGGTGAAGCAGCCCATTTATGTTTCTGCTGAGTCATATAGGGAAGTGAATTCAGTACCAACCATGATTACAGAATAACGCACATTAAAACCTGCATACTAAAGCAACAGTACAATGACAGTAAATAAACAGCAATTTTCCTGGGTATCACATTCGTCCCCGGTAAAATCAGGGTCGTCCCCGACACTGTCTCTCCTGCAACAAAAACGGGACAACAATATGCAATATAACATATTCACATATTAAAGGTAAACTTTGCATCATAACAGCAAATGTCCATAGTGCAAACTCCTGAAAGGCAAAAATATTAAGGCAATACTGTAAAACTAGTGTCTCTCAATATATGCAGCAACAACATCCATATGGCAAGACATCTTCTGTCGCCATTTGCAAGGCGCATGGTACAGCCGACAATCCTTGCGCTGCATTTCAATAGACTCAATAGAGATGTGTCGCAACGTGCGCAACTTGGGTTTCAAAATAAAGTTCAGGACAGTCTCTGGGTCTCAAAAATCAAATCAAGGCTGCATGGGCCAACTAGGGGGTCAAATATAACTATAGGGCTCCATAGAAATAGTCTGTAGCATAGACATGTCTATTCAGTCACAGTATCGTTTAGGCATTTTACCTTTGGTGGCTCTCTCCGACCTTCTAGGAGGATCACAAGTAGTAGGGGGCTGAGAGTCAATAAGTTCACAATAGCTCGGAACAACTTCTGGGTGGGACTCAATCGGCAGACTTTGGCTAGGGACAACTTGTGGGACACCTAGTTGCATCCAAGCACCGAAAGGCCAGTCAAACGGGAACATATTACCTGCAGTTTCCATGGGGGACTCCAGTCTTCCCTCAGAGGGTGTCTCATCTGGAATGGTTTCCTCTCTAGAGTCCTTCAACAGGCAAAGTTTCAGTTGATTACGGTGTACCACCTTGGTACTCTCTACGTTTTCTTTTCCAATCTCGTAGATTTCTATGTCTGGATGAGGAATGGCTTTCACAGTGTACGGCCTTGGTTCCCAATAGTCATCTAGCTTGCTGGTTCTGTGGTTCTTCTTTAACCAGACTCGATCTCCAACTTTCAAAGGTTCAGCTTTGGCATTGGAATTATAGTCCTCTTCTTGTCTCTGACGTACGACTTTCATCCGGTTCTCAACCATTTCATTGGCTTCATTCAGGCAACGCTGATGGTCTGCTACCCAGTCTGTTCGTGGTAGTGGATTGATGGTATCGCTGACTTGAACTTCCACAGCTATATCAGACGGTAGTTTGCCTTGATGACCAAACATCAGGAAGTATGGAGTGTATCCGGTGGAACAATGGACGGTATTGTTGTACAAATAAGTTAGCTCTGGAAGAAGAATGGGCCAATCTGCTCTTCGATGAGTAGGCACAGTTTTCAGCATTTCTATCAGTGTCTTGTTCATTCTTTCGCAGAGTCCATTGCATTGTGGATGGTACGCAGTTGTTCGTAACTTCTTACAGCCATAGAGGGTGCACAACTCTTGAAACAATTGTGACTCAAACGCAGACCCTTGGTCCGTCAAAATGTGTTTAGGATATCCATAAGGTAGAACAAAGGTTTTCCAGAAGACTTCAGCTGTGGTCTTGGCTGTCAAATCCTTCACGGGCAGTGCTACAACAAACTTTGTGTAATGGTCAATGATGGTCAGAGCATTGGTGAACCCAGTTCTGCTTGGCTCCAGCTTCACATGGTCAAGTGCAACTAATTCCAGCGGCTTATGACTCACAATAGGATGTAGTGGCACTTTCTGGCCAGGTTGCTCTCTTCGGCTCACTGCACATGAAGTACATTATCGACACCATTTTTCAATGTCCTCTCTCATTCCAATCCAGAAGAACCGTCTTCTTATAGTGGCTTCAGTCTTTTGACACCCACAATTACCAGACTGGTCGTGGTAAGCTTCGAGGACTATGCTGGCGTCCTGCCGGGGCACCACAATCTGATTCACACGTTCATAAGTGATTGGATCTAGAGTGCGTCTGTATAGCTGACCCTTCCCTATGAATAGCCGTCTTCTCTGCCTTAACAGCTTGACCAACTCTGGATCGGCACTGATATGCTGACTCCTGCTGAGTTTTCTTCCAGATTCAAGAAGGGTTTTTAAACTTTCCAAGACTCTGCTTTCTTTCTGGACCTGAGCCCAATGTACTTTCTCTGTTTGTAGATTAAGAGGCACTTATTTAGATGGGGGCGGGGTTCCTCTCCTTGTTGTCATGGCATTTTGGTTGGCAAATTGTGCATAGAAAGCAGGCATTTCCACCTCTTCCCAATTCTTCTCATCTCTGTCCACTTCTTCTACTGTAGGCAGCCGGGACAGTGCATCTGCATTCACATTCGATTTTCCTGTTCTGTACTTGATGGTGAATTTGAAGTTGGCTAGTCGGGATGCCCATCTTTGCTCCAAAGCCGAGCTGTGTTTAAATGAGCCAGGGGGTTGTTGTCGGTAAAGACTACAAATGAAGTGGCAGTAAGGTAGTCCCGGAACTTCTCAGTAATGGCCCACAGGAGTGCAAGGAATTTCAACTTAAACGAGCTGTAGTTATCATCGTTTCTTTCTGTACCTCTAAGGGCTCGACTTCCATAAGCTATCACCCTTTCTTTCTCATCCTGTACTTGGGAAAGCACAGCACCCAATCCTTTCTTGCTGGCATCTGTGTACAAATCGAAAGGACGGCTGTAGTCTGGGTAAGCCAACACGGGGGTTTCAATTGGCATCTGTTTGAGTTTATTAAAGGAGGCCTCTTGAGCTTCAGACCAGAGTATCGGCACATTCTTCTGTAGCTTATGATTGGGTTGGCCTCGTAACAATTCCTGTAGGGGTGCTGCAATTTGGGCAAAGTTCTTTATAAAGCGGCGGTAGTACCCCGCAAATCCAAGGAAACTTCTTACCTCCTGAATGGTGGTAGGGGTCGGCCTATCTTTCACTGCAGCCACTTTGTCTGGATCTGGGATGACTCCTTCAGCGCTGACAACATGTCCCAGGTAATGCACCTTTGGCTTCAGCAAATGACACTTTGACGGCTTGACTTTTAAACCGTACTTGATGAGGACATCCAACACTTCTCCCAGGTGTTTCACATGCTCTTCATATGTCTTAGAGTACACAATGACGTCATCTAGATGCAAGAGGACCGTTTCAAAATACTTATGGCCTAAACAGTACTCCATCAGTCTTTGAAATGTTCCTGGGGCATTGCACAGCCCAAATGGCATACTGTTGAATTCGAACAAGCCCATTGATATGGTAAAAGCTGTCTTTTCTCGATCTTCAGGGGCCATTGGTACTTGCCAGTATCCACTTGTCTGGTCCAATGTGGAAAAGAATGCGGCTGACCCTAGCGCTGTCAGTGACTCTTCGATTCTTGGTAAAGGATAGGCATCCTTGTGGGTGATATTATTTAGCTTCCTATAAATCAACACAGAAGCGAATGTTGGCGTCTTTCTTTCTAACCAACACCAGGGGTGCAGCCCAGGGACTGTGACTATCCCGTATGACATTTGAATCTTTCATTTCTTGAATCAACTTCTTCATTGGTTGGTATAGAGACAGAGGTACTGGACGGTATCTTTCCCTTATTGGTGGGTCTGAACTAGTTGGGATGGTATGCTGGATGACATCCACTCTTCCAAAGTCTATAGGGTGCTTGCTGAATGCTTGGTGATGTTCTTTGGCAATTTTCAGGGCTCCATCTTTACATTCATCTGGAGTGTCTTTGTCGCCAATATGTATTTCTTCCCACCATGGAGTATCAGGGATTTTATCAGGACAGACGTCTGTTTGGGTGGTATGTTGCGTGGCGGTGACCTCTAGGTTCAAGACGTCTTGAAAGGTAATTCTTGATAGCTTGGCAACTGACTGGCATCGCCATAATCTAACAACTTGATCGCTGACATTTATCAGACGTATGGGTACTCTACCCTGGGTGACAGTTACTAGGCTACGTGCCGCAATCACAGACTCATTCCCTTCCACCAATACTGGTTCCACGAAGGCTTCATAATTTTGACCACGCAGACCCATTCGTGCCCTGCACCATATCATAGTCTCTGTACCTGGCTGCAGCAATATTGGTCGTCTGTCACTCACTCGGACCTTGCAAATTTCTCCATCTGGGTTGGCAAATTTCTGGTGTCCATGCAACAATCGGAGAGTTTGCTGGACTACTCTTCTTTCTGACGATGGGGCTAAGCCCAGATCCTTCTTCAGGGCCACCATGAGTTCTTCAAAACAGTTCTGCAGCACATTCATGCCTAGGACCACTGGGGGAAATTCGTCATCATGAACGTCAACCACTATCAGGCCTTGTTGTAGGAGTTCGGTCTGTCCAACTCTGACTGTTGGCTCCCAATATCCTTGATGGGGAATGATCTGTCCATTACTGGCTATAACATTAATCCATGTTTGTGGAGGTTTCAATAGCTGATCTAGCTTCCAATGTCGTTCATAATGTGACACTTGTATTGTTGTCACCTGCGAACCGGTATCTAGCAATGCTGCAAACGGGATTCCATCTATCTGGATAGTGACCACAGGACAGCGCCCAATGTATCGGCAAATCCACTCTGACTGATCTGGACCTATGCGCTCTCCTCCCGAGGGTTGGTCCTTGGCCTGGGGGAGATTCACATTTAAATGCTGGCATTCTCGCTCAATGTGATCACTTTTCCTACACCGCCTGCAAATGGGTCTTCCTTGGGAATCAAACTGGTCAGTGGGCCGTCTCCCAAAATTTCTATAACTGTCCCCACCGGGGCTGTAATGTTGCCTACCTCTCGGAGACCAGCGATCTTCATCTTGTCGGCGTTGCTGTTTAAGTTCTCCCAGCTCCCGGCACATTTCTGTCAGATCTTTAGCCAGTTCTGCAACCTGCACTTGCAACTCCTTTGCCACATCCTGCACCGGTGTCTGAGCGCACTGCGTGACAATTTCGTTGATGCCAGAAATTGGCGCTGCACCGCTGGGGTTCTGTTCGGGGCG
This sequence comes from Rhinoderma darwinii, assembly GCF_050947455.1. Classification (NCBI taxonomy): domain Eukaryota; kingdom Metazoa; phylum Chordata; class Amphibia; order Anura; family Rhinodermatidae; genus Rhinoderma; species Rhinoderma darwinii. The sequence continues at coordinate 223,265,654 of NC_134691.1, read as the reverse complement.
GGTTTGGACTGGGTTGGACTCTGATTCGGTGCCTAGGACTCTAATGGCCATCTTTTTAAAGTCTAGGAATGAGCTGTCAGGGTTCTGCAGTGCTAAGATTCTCAATTGCGTCTTTGTAGCTTCTTTCCTTGCTCCTTCAACAAATTGATCCCTCAGGGTTCTGTCTGTATTCAGCACTTCATGTGGATCCACTTGTTTAATAGCATGCATTGCTTCCTGCAAACTGAGGGCAAAATTACGTAACGACTCACCAGGCTGTTGCTTCGTGCCAAAGAACCGCATCTTTAGTTCAGAGATAGTCCGGGTATCAAAGGTAGTGCTCAGCCGCTCAAAAATCCGTTCCACTGTCCGTTTTCCAGTGTGAGGCCAGGTCTTCACCTCCCTCAAGGCTGCTCCTCCTAACTGACCGATCAGCATTTCCAGTTTTTGCTCTACGGTAACCGCGTACAGCCGGAACATTGGTTGCATCTTCTCCTTGAAGTCTCTCAGGCTGTTTGCATCTCCATTATAGTTGGGGAGCCAGGGCGCTCCAAAATAATACAGCATCGTTATTGGCATTGCGTGCGCTGTGCTGGGGGTCCCACTGCTGCCAGGCAGTTCATGATCTCCCTCCATCGACATCTTATCAGAGACCTTCCGGTCGTGCTGTCTTTACTTAACAACAGTCTGTCCCTGCAGACAATACACAGCAAGAAAAAAGTGCAGTCATCCACTTACTGTCACACACACAGAGCGATCTCACAGTCCTGCGCTCTCCAAGCCAATCGCGGCTTCATTTACAAGATGGCTGTCGCAGGACCACCTATTTAAGGTCACACCTCGTGGTACATCCTGTTCGTGACGCCAATTTGTGGTAACGCGGGCGCCGAGTCGCGGTGGGCGGGGCTCTCTGAGCTGAAGTTGGTATTCGCGCCCTTTGGTCACGGTGGCGCACTTTCTCTCTGCCGGGCCTCGGGCCGCAGAACCAGTGAAATAAGTGGTGCTTGTAGGATACACTGTTCTCTATCCCCTGGGATGTTATGTGGTGTACCCCAAAATAAGGATGTTCCAGGAGGCAGGGTTCAATAAACTTTCACAGTAGTTTTACTGGGCACAATATGCTTGGTGGTTACTTTTGTTACAGAGGCAATGTCTTTAAGTAGTATAAACATATCACAGGGTATTGCAAATGGTGGTACCTGCTTCACCTCCCTGACTCTGTCTGTAATTCCTCCAAGTGTGCTGTGAGTTCTGCTCCTCTTTCTTCTCTATACTGTGCTGGAAGGTGTGCTGTTGACTGTCCCAATCCAGTTGCACTATCACAGAGGAATGGTGTCCCTTGGGGATTCTAGGCTGTGTGCAAGCTCCTTGCTTTGCTCTAGGCACTCTCAGTAGTGTCCAAGCTCCTTGTATGACTTCTGTACCACAGGCAACACACACTGACCTGCACTCCTTTCACTTCCACATGGCTGTTGCTGATCCTCTCACAGAATTCCGCTCAGTTCCACATGTCTGCTGCAGCATCTCCCTGAATCCAACTTTAGACACTGACTTGTCTGCTCTCCTCTGCCTGCACGCTGCTGCACACTTCTCCTCACTTCTGCACTGCGTTGCTCCACACACTGCACTGGGTGAGGTTTGTTCCTGTGTCCCCAGCTAGCTACACCCCTCCCCTCTCTCTGGAGAATACATCTTAAAGGTGAAGCAGCCCATTTATGTTTCTGCTGAGTCATATAGGGAAGTGAATTCAGTACCAACCATGATTACAGAATAAAGTACATTAAAAACTGCATACTAAAGCAACAGTACAATGACAGTAAATAAACAGCAATTTTCCTGGGTATCACACAATCTTCTGTCTTCGAAAAATCTTAGCCCCGACACACCTGAACGTGCCCAAAAGCTGTTTTTCTTTAAGGGATGCCACTGGATAGACCTCTGTTCACCTGAAGAATTATACAGCACCAATTAAAGTAAACGAATCATCCATCAAAGCTGCGTACTCAGAGGGAAATTTTAACAAAATTGAACAACTCAATTATTATCAAGCAGAATTCAAGATTCCTTTACGAATCTTGATTTTTCAAACCACCCACAAATAATCGGTGGAATGAAAAATTGCAGTAGAGGATCTAATGGACATTTCCATCATTATGATCCTCGCAGTGAGGAAAGCACAAATGCTACCAAATGACAGCTCTCGTGAGAGCCATGTGCTAGGCAGCAATGCCTTGTCTAAATGCAAATGTCAATTTCCACTGCATTTTATTTCTGTTTGTTCACGCTGTCAATTGATTTGTGATGATAATTTGCCAGTGTAAACAGGCTTTAAGTAGTAAGAATAATTTAGTAATTACTGCAGTCGCGTAGCTATAGGGGTCGCAGCGGTCGCATTTGCGACCGGGCCCCAAAGCCTGGAGGGCCCAAAGGGCCCCCGTTGTCGCATGGCGCGCTAATGCTAATTCTTTATGTGCCGTTATGCCAACACTTCCTGGTTATGGGCAGGGCTCCTTTAGACGTCACAGTCACATGGTACACTCAGTGTACCATGTGACCGTGACGTCACGCGAGGATCGTTCCAGCCAGTGTGGAAGAGCCGGTACGGAAGAGCATGGAAGACTCCAGGTGAGCTGCAGAGGGGGCCCGCAATGTGTGTGTTGTATTGTGCTTTCTGTGTTTGCGGTGGAGAGAGGAGGGGTTTAAATGTTGCAAAATACTATACATTACAAACAGTGGGTCGCAACCTCCTGAGGGGTCATCTGAAGACCTACCGAGGTCCGGGTTCCTCATGACACACGTACAGTTCAATTTAATGCTAGAGCAAGGAGCTGAGGGCTCCTTGTTCCAGCAGTCACTGTGCCGTGTGTCATTAGCGGCTCGGCGCAGAGAAGCGCGATTTAGTCATGTCATCGCACCTGTCTGTGCTGAGTCACTCATAGCACAGGGCAAAGGAGGAGAATTATCGTTGTGGGAACAGGGATAGGTAAGTAATTTTATTATTTTTCTATTATGCACATATGGGGGCATTATACTGTATGGGGGGGCTGATATCATGGCAGCTATGGGGGCACTACACTGTGGGGGGCAGCTATGGGTGGCATTATACAGGGCTGATATGGTGGCATTATGCTGTGGTGGCATCCTTAGGGGCTTTATACTGTGTGGGGGCAGCTGTGGGGGACATTATACTGTGTGGGGGAAGCTAAGGCAGGCATTATACTGTGGGGGCAGTATACTGTGTGGGGGGCAGCAATGAGGGCCATTATACTGTATGGGGCAGCTATGAGGGGCATTATACTCTATGGGGATGCTATGGGGCTGTATGGGGCTGCTATGGGGGCATTTATGGGGGCATTATACTGTGTTGGGCAGCTATGAGGGCCATTATACTGTATGGGGTCAGCTGGGGGGCATTATACTGTGTGGGGCAGCTATGGGGGGCAATATACTGTATGGGGGCAGCTATGGGGGGCATTTTACTGTATGGGGCAACTATGGGGAGCATTGTACTGTGTGGGGACAGCTATGGGGGGCATTATACTGTGTGGGGGCAGCTATGGGTGCATTATACTGTGTAGGGGGCAGCTATGGGGGGCATTATGCTGTGTGGGAGGCAGCTATAGGGGGCATTATACTGTGTGGGGGACAGCTATGAGAGCATTACACTGTATGAGGGCAGCTATGGGAGCATTATACTGTATGAGTGCACCTATGGGGGTATTATACTGTTTGTGGGCAGCTATGGGGAACATTACACTGTATGGGGCAGCTACGGGGAGAATTCTACTGTGTGGGGGTGGCTATGGGGGGCATTATACTGTGTGGCTGGGCATAGGCACAGGCAGGGGTCTTGTGGTGTTGGGAAGGTGTAGGGGGCCCAAGCTGAATTCTTGCACCAGGGCCCATGAGCCTTTAGCTACGCCCCTGAATTACTGGTGGCTTTTATCACAATTTTTGTAGCTGCAAAGAAGTTTGGAATAAAGGAAAAAAAGGTCTAGAAAATCTGTGTTAATAAAAAGGCATGTTTAACTTACCTTGCCTCGTATCAGCGGCAGATCCCCACTGGTGACTGCAGTTCTGATTCCAGTCAGCGGCCACATCACATGTTCTTGACTACATGGCAGCTTAACCCACCCCTCCTCGCTTCAGCGATGTCCCCTGGCTTGCGAACACAGCTCTCTGATCCAGCTGAGCCTGGAAGCCCGTTTAAAGAAGGATCCAGCTAACATCACTTGCCTGTAAATTGAGGTAATTCCTTTTGTATTGTTCCTGCGTATGATCCTAAGCCTCATCTTGGCCTTGCGTCTTGTGATTTTGCTCCCATCTTGCTTCTTTGGATTTGTTGCCTGGTATCTGTTGTTCTACTGTTGATTCTGATCCTGGTCTATCCTTTGAATACATACTTGTCTAGTACTCTGACTTGTTGCATCCTGACCACTGTTCTTTTTATGACGCTTGGCTCTGTTCCTGACTGTGGTTCATCTTTTCTCAGCACACCTGCTGCCAATCGGTGACTACACCTGGGGGGGGGGGGGAACCTGTAGATTGCGAGGATTCCGCATCCCAGATTCATGCGGCCGTGGCTATTCTGGCTCCAGCCACTGACTGCAAGAGGAAGCCTGGCTCAAACCCCTTCTCACTCAAGTGATGTCCCCTAGGTTACTGACCGCATCTGTTTACCATGGAGACCGACGGTTTATTTAAAAAGGAATTCAGCAGACATCCCTGTCCTGTATATTGAGATACATCCTTGTATTTTTCTTTAATCCTGACTCTGACTCCAACCTTGTTTCTGGATTCTGGTCCTGTCTTGCCCCTTTGAATTTGTTGCCTGGTAGTCTTTTTTCTTGGTTCTGCTCCCTGGCCCATCCTCTGACTACCTCTACATCTCTTACTTTGGCTTGTCACATCCTGGTGACGACCTTTAAATCCGTTCCTGACTACGCATTAGCTTCCCTCAGCATATCTGTTGCCATTCGGTGACTGCTCCTTGGATCACTACCTGGGAGTCTGACCGGTAAAGAACATACCTCCTTGTGGGGAGTAATGGTGAAAAACTGGGAGATTATTTAGACTCCACATCTTAGATCAGACTGTGCCCAACCGATTGCGTCTCAAAGGATCCACTTTTCTGGTGAGAAATGTAACAGCATGCAATTATACACTTTTACAGTATTAAGGATGAGGCAGGCTTCTGTTGCCTGTAGACTGGAAATTTTTCCCAGATTTCCAACGTTTGTTGTGATGCTGATCTTTAAAAGGGCATTTATAAAGATATCTGCAATGATGGAGGTACTTTTCCATGTGGAAAAAACATTTCTATGTTTACAAATATCATTCCTGTACAACTCTGCAAGGGGCAAATTCAGTCTCAGTGCCCTGGTCAGCATGAGCTGTAAATATGACCCTGGAGGGGGCCCAACACTAAACCTTGTAGAACCCTAAATGAGAGGAAGTAGAGCCAGTAAAAGTCACAGATAGGTCAGAGAGATAGGAGGAAAGCCAGCATAGGACAGTTTCCTTTAAGGACTGAGCCTGTTTTGGCCTTAAAGACGAAGAAGAGTTTTTAAAATCTGAGATGTGTCAGTTTATGTGGTAATAACTTTAGAATGCTATTACCTATCCAAACAATTCTGACATTGTTTTTTCATGACAAATTGTACTTTATGTCAGGGGTAAAATTTGGTCGATAAATTCACTGCTTATTTGTGAAAAACACAAAAATGTTGAGAAAATTGCAAAAAAGTTACAATTTTTCTACATTTTAATGTGTCTGCTTGTAAGACGGATAGCAATACCACAGAAAATAGTTACTAGTTAACATTTCCAATATGTTTACTTTAGATTGGCATCATTTTTTTGTACATGCTTTTATTTTTCTAGGACATTGCAAGGCTAAGAACTTTAGCAGCAATTTCTCATATTTTCAAGAAAATTTCGAAAGCCTTTTATAGAGTCCAGTTCAGTTCTGAAGTAGCTTTGATGGGCCTATATTTTAGGAGCCCACATAAATCAACCCATTTAAAAAACTGCGCCCATCAAAGTACTCAAAACAGCATTTAGAAAGTTTCTTAACCCTTTAAGAATTGAAGCAAAGTGGAGGTTTTTTATTGCAGAAATGCAATTTTAATCAATTTTTTTCTGTAACACAGAAGGTTTTACCAGAGAAATGCAACTCAAAATTTACTGCCCAGATTCTGCAGTTTTTAGAAATAGCCCACACGTGGCTCTAGTGTGATAATGGACTGAAACACTGGCCTCAGGAGCAAAGGAGCGCCTAGTGGATTTCGGGGCATTCTTTTTATTAGACTATATTTTAGGCACCATGTCATGTTAGAAGAGGTCTTGTGGTACCAAAACAAAGGAAACACCTCAAAAAAGATCCCATTTTGGAAACTACACCCCTCAAGGAATTCATCTAGGTGTGTAGTGAGCATTTTGACCCCACAGGTGTTCTATAGATTTTATTAGAATTGGGTATTGAAAATGAAAAATATATTTTTTTCCCAATAAGTCGTAGCTTCTGCTCAACCTTTTTCATTTTCTCATCAAATAAATAAGAAAAAGCACCCTAACATTTGTAAAGCAATTTCTCCAGAGTAGGTAAATACCCCATATGTGGTCATAAAGTGCAGTTTGGGCACATGGCAGGGCTCAGAAGGGAAGGTGCGCCATTTGGCATTTTGAGAACAGATTCTGATGGATTGGTTTCTTGGCACCATGTCGCTTTTGCAAAGCCCCTAAGGTACCAGTACAGTAGAAGCTCCCCAAAAGTGACTCCGTTTGGCAAACTACACCGCGTTCCAAATTATTATGCAAATGTTATTTTTCGCTGATTTTCCTAAATAGTCGATGCCAATGACAGCCATCAACCGTTGGAGTATAATGCGAATTTTATTGAACAAATCTCCTATTGATAACACATTTTTTTTTAGAAGTAAAAAACCCAAAATGCACTTTTTAAAATTATTATGCACAACAGAGATCAAAACATTTTAAAGGTTGTAAAGAGAACTAAAATGGTAATTTGTTGAATTTGCAGCATCAGGAGGTCATATTTACGGAAATCAAAAGCTCTTTCAATCAAAAAAACTTAACAGGCCAAGTTACATGTTAACATAGGACCCCTTCCTTGATATCACCTTCACAATTCTTGCATCCATTGAATTTGTGAGTATTTGGACAGTTTCTGCTTGAATATCTTTGCAGGATGTCAGAATAACCTCCCAGAGCTTTTGTTTTGATGTGAACTGCCTCCCACCCTCATAGATATTTTGCTTGAGGATGCTCCAAAGGTTCTCAATAGGGTTGAGGTCAGGGGAACATGGGGGCCGCACCATGAGTTTCTCTCCTTTTATGCCCATAGCAGCCAATGACACAGAGTTATTCTTTGCAGCATGAGATGGTGCATTGTCATGCAGGAAGATAATTTTGCAACGGAAGGCACGGTTCTTCTTTTTGTACCACGGAAGAAAGTGGTCAGTCATAAACTCTAAGTACTTTGCACAGGTCATTTTCACACCGTCAGGGACCCTAAAGTGGCCTACCAACTCTCTCCCCATGATTCCAGCCCAAAAAATGACTCCGCCAACTCCTTGCTGACGTCGCAACCTTGTTGGGACATGGTGGCCATTGACCAACCATCCACTACTCCATCCATCTGGACCATCCAGGCTTGCACGGCACTCATCAGTAAACAACACGGTTTGAAAATTAGTCTTCATGTATTTCTGAGCCCACTGCAATCGTTTCTGCTTGTGAGCATTGTTTAAGGGTGGCCGAATAATAGCTTTATGCACACTTGCAAACCTCTGGAGGATCCTACAACTTGAGGATCGCGGGACTCCAGAGGCACCAGTGGCTTCAAATACCTGTTTGCTGCTTTGCAATGGAATTTTAGCAGCTGCTCTCCTAATCCTATTAATTTGTCTGGCAGAAACCTTCCTCATTATGCCTTTATGTGAACGAACCCGTCTGTGCTCTGAATCAGCCACAAATCTTTTCACAGTACGATGATCACGCTTAAGTTTTCTTGAAATATCCAATGTTTTCATACCTTGTCCAAGGTATTGCACTATTTCACGCTTTTCGGCAGCAGAGAGATCCTTTTTCTTTCCCATATTGCTTGAAACCTGTGGCCTGCTTAATGATGTGGAACGTCCTTCTTAAGTAGTTTTCCGTTGATTGGGCACACCTGGCAAACTAATTATCACAGGTGTCTGAGATTGATTACAATGATCCAAAGAGCCCTAAGACACATTACCATCCATTAGTTTAATTGAAAAACGAATAATTAAATGTTTATGACACTTAAATCCAATGTGCATAATTATTTGGAACACGGTGTAGAATTGGGCCATGAAAATGTAAATCTACATTTGTTAACGCAATCATGGGCCAAAATATATTAGACGGAAATTTGTAATGGGTATGTCAACCGATATCCGCCCTCCAGTGATTTATCCAGTTTCCAAATCATAGGTAAGGGGAGATTCACACGAGCGTTGCGTTTTTGCGCGCGCAAACAACGCAGCGTTTTGCGAGCGCAAAAACCATTTGACAGCTGCGTGTGTCATGCGTGTCTGATGCGCGGCTGCGTGATTTTCGCGCAGCCGGCATCATAGAGATGAGGCTTGTCGACGCCCGTCACTGTCCAAGGTGCTGAAAGAGCTAACTCTTTCAGCACCCTCGACAGTGAATGCCGAACACAACAGCGAAAAACCTGTAACAAAAAAAAAGATAAAGTTCCTACTTACCGAGAACTTCCCGGCCGTTGCCTTGGTGACGCGCCTCTCTTGACATCGGGCCCCACCTCCCTGGATGACGCGGCAGTCCAAGTGACCGCTGCAGCCTGTGATTGGCTGCAGCCTGTGCTTGGCCTGTGATTGGCTGGAGCTGTCACTTGAACTGAAGTGTCATCCCGGGAGGTCGGACTGCAGGAAGGAGACAGGAGTAATCGGTAAGTTAGAACTTCGGTTTTTTTTACAGGTTCATGTATTTTGGGATCGCAAGTCACTGTCCATGGTGCTGAAACAGTTTAACTCTTTCAGCACCATGCACAGTGAATCTCTCCCGACGTCGCGTACCGATAATTTTTTTGCCGGGATCGGCCAAAACGAGTTTGGCCGAACCCGGTGAAGTTCGGTACGCTTGTCCGGCTTCGCTCATCGCAAAGACACTCCGTTTGGATGTTCGGAAACAGAAAAGCACGTGGTGCTTTTCGGTTTTCATTCATCCTTTTCACTGCTGTTGCGCGAATCACGCTCGTCCCACGGAAGTGCTTCCGTGTGGTGCGCGTGATTTTCACGCACCCATTGACTTCAATGGGTGCGTGATGCGCGAAATACGCAGAGTTATTGAACCTGTCGCGCTTTTTGCGCAGCAGACAAACGCTGCGCAAAAAGCACGGACTGTCTGTACTGCCCCATAGACTTGTATTGGTCCATGCGTGCCGCGTGAAAACCACGCGGCCCGCACGGACCGAATACACGCTCGTGTGAATCCCCCCTAATAGATATATATATCTGAGAGAAAAGATGACATAAGAGACCATGCTTGTATGCTCAAAATCTTTCTCTGCTCTTTATTGATCCAAACAAGTATATAAGTATAATGACAGGAAAGGTGTAGGCTTTGGTTTCAGCCAATCATCTACAATATGATAATGACTCTGATTCAGCCAATGAGAATATTTCAATGCATTATAATAATTCTTCACCTTCCAAGCCCCAGGTGGCCTGAACCTTGTTCCATGGGAAGACACACATTTCAGATACACAAGTTAATTTGTCTCTACTACTTATCTCACCAGAGAATGGAGACTACAGATAAGTTTAAATCATTTAAACAGAGCGCTTCTTCCAGGGCTGAATCCCCTCCCTCTGTTAAACAATGTCATTGTCCATTCGACCAAGGCTATTTGATCTGCTCCTTACAAGAGTAATAAAACATTCAATTCAAGAACACATAGCATGATATGGCTTCAGGACATCTGCTGACATTTACTTTTTACTTATTAATCTCAAGATGGCTCCTTCGGGCCAAAAGATGGATTCCAACGATCCAAAATGGACGCCTACCATACAAGATGGAGTCCATGCAAAATGTTATCTTTTAAACATATTCTAATCACTTTCACAAAATTTTTCCAATAATATGTCGTTTTAGCTCAACAATTTTCATTTTTACAAGGAATACAGGGGAAAGGACACCCCAAAATTTGTCACGCAATTTCTCCCGAAACTACATTTTGGAAACTACATCCCTTAAGGATTTCATCTAGAAGTGTAGTAATCATTTTAACCCCACAAGTGTTTTGCAAAAATTAGTACACAATAGATGTTGCAGATTGAAAATTGCCATTTTTCCACAGATATGCCATTTCAATGCCCAATGTGTTGTGTCCAGCTTATACCACTGGAGACACACACCCCATAAATTGTTAAGCGGTGTTAGGAAACGTCCGTCTCTTAAGGGTATGTTCACACGGCTTATTTTCGGCCATTTTTCCGAAGCAGAACACCTACAAACATCTGCCCATTGATTTCAATGGGAAATAGAGCGTTCTGTTCCGACGGGGCGTTTTTTTACGCGGCCATTTTTAAAAACGGTCGCGTAATAAACGCCCACGAAATAGAAGTGCATGTCACTTCTTGAGCCATTTTTGGAGCCGTTTTTCTTTGACTCTATAGAAAAATAGCTCCAAAAACGTCCGTAAAAAACACAGTGAAAAACGTGAGTTGCTAAAAAAATGGCTGAAAATCTGGAGCCGTTTTCACTTTAACATACCCTTAAAGAGGCTCTGTCACCAGATTTTGCAGCCCCTATCTGCTATTGCAGCAGATCGGCGCTGCAATGTAAATTACAGTAACGTTTTTATTTTTTAAAAACGAGCATTTTTGGCCAAGTTATGACCATTTTCGTATTTATGCAAATGAGGCTTGCAAAAGTACAACTGGGCGTGTTGAAAAGTAAAAGTACAACTGGGCGTGTATTATGTGCGTACATCGGGGCGTGTTTACTACTATTACTAGCTGGGCGTTGTGTATAGAAGTGTCATCCACTTCTCTTCACAACGCCCAGCTTCTGGCAGTGCAGCACTGTGACGTCACTCACAGGTCCTGCATCGTGTCGGCACCAGAGGCTACACTTGATTCTGCAGCAGCATCAGCATTTGCAGGTAAGTAGCTACATCGACTTACCTGCAAACGCCGATGCTGCTGCAGAATCATCTGTAGCCTCTGGTGCCGACACGATGCAGGACCTGTGAGTGACGTCACAGTGCTGCACTGCCAGAAGCTGGGCGTTGTGAAGAGAAGTGGATGACACTTCTATACACAACGCCCAGCTAGTAATAGTAGTAAACACGCCCCGATGTACGCACATAATACACGCCCAGTTGTACTTTTACTTTTCAACACGCCCAGTTGTACTTTTGCAAGCCTCATTTGCATAAATACGAAAATGGTCATAACTTGGCCAAAAATGCTCGTTTTTTAAAAATAAAAACGTTACTGTAATCTACATTGCAGCGCCTATCTGCTGCAATAGCAGATAGGGGTTGCAAAATCTGGTGACAGAGCCTCTTTAAGGTTACCATTACTTCCAGTCTAGCTTCTGGGTGATTCTGGTTTTAGTTGTTGAGCCTATTCCACTTCTCTGTCTTTCTTCCTATCAGATCGAAGGGTGGAGTATTTAAATCTGGGTTGATACTATTTTCCCTGGTCTCCATGTGTTTGATCAAGCTACTGACTATACCCTGTACCTTTGACTATTTGCAAATCTCTGGATTACACTTTGCTTACTGATTTAAACTTTCTGCTATCCCTGATATCCAATAGCTTTGTGATTTGGACTTTCTGTTTACCCTTGCGCTGTCTTGTTATCTGCTCTGGTATCGGCTGCATTGCACCTCTTATCCAACACCGAATGCTGTTAAAAAAAACCTGGGTTGTATGCTGAGAAGTCCTACGTGCCTTGCGGCAGGCTCTGGCAATAACCATAGGGTAGCCTTAGATTCTGTGAGTTGTGACGGATTTGGGGTTGCAGATTTATTTGCACGCTCATTCCTGACAGTCTCCAGCAGCCTTTGGAGAATCGCTCACATAGCAACTCCATAAACGTTCACCCTGTAAATTGCTCAACCAGTGATTCCCTAACAAGCGGGTTCTCCAGAGTACACTAACATCCCATATGTGGTTATAAACTGCTGTCTGGCCCCCTGCCACTCAAAGAAGGCCTGCCATTTTTCTTTTGGAACGCAGATTTTGCTTGGTAGTAGTTTTGTTTGGGGTTTTATTGGTATTTCAGCTTATAAGGTGGGGGTATATGTAATCTGTGCGGGGTACATCAGGGTATATGTAAGCTGGGCGGAGTACATCAAGGAATAATAGGATAATGTAATAATGGGGTGAATGAATAATAAAATTAATAACCCATGGATTGGTGTGGTACGCTTTAAACCAATCCTTTACGCACATGCCGGGTTTTTTTTTAATTTTACAAAATATCTGCGCTCCACTATTGCCTAATCTTTGACTTCTTCACTAGCCCTATAAGAATCACAAGGCCCCAATGTTTCCTCATCTCTGCTGCATCTATGTGGTCCACCAGTGGGGTCTAGCAAATGATGATGTGGGGTTTTTAGTGAATAACTACTGTACCTAAAAAAAAAAATCTGGGCCGTCATTTAGCATCATTTTGCATCATTGCGTTTTGAGAGTCATAAAGTTTTATTTTTCCGTTGACGGAGCTGTGTGAGGGCTTGTTTTTTGTGGAATGAGCTGCAATTTTTATTGGTTCCATTTTGGTGTACATGCGAGTTTGTGCTTATCACTATTTATTCAATTTTTTGGGGGACGAGGAAACCAAAAAACAGCAATTCTAGCACTGTTTTGTTTTTTATTTTTTACAGTTTTCACCATGCAGTATACACAACATGTTAACTTTATTCTGTGGGTCGATACAGCGATACCAAATTTGTATAGGTTTTTTTATGTTTTACTTCTTTCATACTATAAAAATACCCCTTTCTAAAAAAAAAAAAATCATGTTTTAGTGTTGCCATTTTCCGACAGCAATATCTTTTTTATTTTTTAGTTCATATCGATGTGGGAGGGCTTGTTTTTTTTGTGGGTACCATTTTTGGGTACTTGCGACTTTTTGATAATCTTTTATTCCATTTTTTTGAGACAAGATGACCAAAATTAGAAATACTATCATTGTTTTTTATTTAATATTTTTACGGTGTTCACCGTGCGGTAAAACTAACATGACATTTTTATAGTTCAGGCTGCTCTGAACGCAACGATACCTATTATGCATAGTTTTTTTGGGTGTTTTTTTTCATTTTTATTCACTTATAAAGGACTTGATCAGTGAAACAGGGCGATTATTGTTTTTATTACTTAAAACGTTTTATTTATTTATTTTTCTTAAACATTTGTTTTTTACTTTTTTTTTTTTTTACACTTACTTGGGGACTTGAAAATCTGATCTTCTGATCCCCGGTACAATAAACTTCACTACTTATGTAGTGCAGTGTATTGTAACTGTCATTCTTCACCTTACAGTTAAGCCTATTAGGTCCTGCCTCGGCTACCATGCCTGGCCGACCAGGAAACTGTTGCTAGGCTTCCTGGTTGCCATAGCAACTATCGAAACCCTGCCGCATTTAAGGGGTTAAACAGTGGCGATCGGCGGTTACTGTGATCGCAGCATTTGCAGCGGGATGTCAGCTGTATATTACAGATGACACCTACTGAAGATGAGGCGAGCACAGTTCCTGTGCCCGCTTCAGCTTCAGGACTTGTCTGGTATGTCGGATTACAGTAACTTACTTGCAATACCGACGTACCAGACACGTCGTTTTGAGGGAATGGGTTAATCTTTTAAGGTGATCTACAATGGCAAATGTGGCAGTGCCAAATGTGGTGGATCTAGAAGGATTAAAAGTGTGTATTGACCATTGGATTTGGCCAACAAGAGATCATAAGATACTTTGGTAAATCAGATTGTGAGGAGTCCATCAGAGAATTAGTAGAGAGATAATCAGTAGGGTAAAAACAAAGGGGAGGGGGGGTGGAGAGTCCGACAGATCTTGTTGAGCATACAACGTCTTGAAGCTGGCCAGCATCAGAACCTACTGTAGTGTGGCCCACTCGGAGGTAAAGAGGACCCAGGCGCAAGGAGTGATAAGTAAATGGTGTGGTCTCATTTGGGGTCTGGAATTTTTTTTTGCTTTGATCTGTATTAGGGAGTCTGGTCTGAGGTCTCCATTTGTTTACTGGGTACTGACTTCTCCATTTATTTAGGAGTCTGTTCTGTGGTCTGAATTAATTTAGAGGCTTGGTCTGGAGACTTATTTATTTGGGGGCCTGGGGTCTAAATTAATTTTGGGGTCTGGTGTCTGTATATACTTAGGGGTTTGGCCTATGATCATATTTATTTAGGTGTCTGGTCTGGGGTCTGTATAAATTTGGGGGTCTGGCTTGGGGTTTGTATAAATAGGTCTGGGGTTTAATGCCCTCCCGGCCACCATCCTACATTTTCTACTTACAGTATTTGGCTGAACGTCTGTGTGGTGCCATTGTTTTTTTCACCTCCCATAGATTTTATTCCTGAAACAGCCCTTGGGAGCACACAAAGGGGAGACAATCAGCAGAGCCTGCAAGAGTGAAGAGCACACCAACGTGTACCACAGTATGGGAAAAGCCTGACATGTGTGAGTACTGCTGGCTTCGGTTCTAAGCACCTGCGTCTCTCCACCTTAGCCTCCACATCTCATTAGATAAGGAGAGGATGGAGGACTGGCCACCGAGTTGGACAGAGTTGGAGAATGGCGGTCACAAATAGGCAGCTCAGGGTGCCCAAGTAAAATTTTTGGGTGCGCACGTGGAGGTACATAATGACCATACCAGACAAGTATACACCAGATGTTTTACTAGTCTAGAAGCAAATAGATGGTTAGACAAGGCAAAAGTTAGCAGGGGTAGAAGGGACAAGAGTGGGCATCTTACATATTTATGTAAGTAGAAAATTCTTACTCTATTATATGTTCAAATAATGGGGGAGGTGCATGATGGAATAAGGGGATATAATTTTGGGAAGAGTATGATAGAATTTCTAGAGGTATGTCATCACCCTTGTCCTTAAAAAAGAAAGCATGGTCGTGGGCACTCAGATCAGTGGCAGGTACTTGGACTACAGATCCAAGAAGGGAGATAAACGTTTGAAATAAGCACTTGTTGGGACCCCTTTCCCTAGCCATACTAGGATGCTGCCCATACAGAAAGAAAATCCCAGTGCTGACATATTTTAGTTACTTTTACTTCGAAGTGAATGAATCTAAAGGGTTGACTTGTGTCTGAATGCATCCATATGCTGAAAGTGGAAGCCTTTGGGCAGCGCTGGCTCCCCTCCCCTTGCGTTCTGAAGAGCCCGGGCCTGAGCACTTCTTCTCTGCTCCAGTGGTGGCGCTGCACTGAAACTGACACAAGACGTGTCACGTGACATTACAATGCAATGTCTGTCAAACTCAGTGCAGCGCCAGGGCCAAAGCAGAGAAGGTGAGTGAAAACCAACCACCGCTCACTCCCTGGGCCTCCAGGCACCAAGGCATTATTTACACTCCTTGGGGGGCACTATACTGTGTGGGGGTCACTAAAGGGGACATTATACAGTGGAGGAGGGCAACAAGGGGTATTACACTGTGTGGGGACACAAAAGGGGGTATTATACTGCATGATGGGCACAAAAGGGGGCAATATATTGTGTGGGGAGCACACAATGGGGTATTATACTGTGTGGGGCATTATTGGGGCATTATGTTGTGTGTGGGGCATAAAGGAGCATTATACTGTGTGTGGGGCACTAAAGGGGGCATTATACTTTGGGGGACAGCTATGGGGACATTATACTGTGTGGGGGCACTAATGGTGTTATTATACTGTGTGTTGCTCACTAAAGGGGACATTATACTGTGGAGGGGGGAAATAAGGGGCATTATACTGTATGGGCAGTAAAGGAGGCATTATGCTGTGTGGGGTCACTAAAGGGGGCATTATACTGTGTGGGGACAGCTGTGGGGCATTATACTCTGTGGGGGGGGGCAGTTATTTGGCATTATACTGTATGGGGGCTCTAAATGGGCATTATATTGTATGGAGGGCACTATTGGGGCATTAAACTATGTGTGGGGCAATATACTGTGTGAGAGGCACTAAAAGAAGCATTATACTGTGTGGAGGCACTAAAAAGGGCATTATACTGTGTGGGGTCACTAAAGGGAGCATTATACTGTGTGGGGGAAGCTATGGTTGCATTATACTGTATGGAGGCGTTTTGGGACATTATACTGTATGGAGGGCACTAAAGGGGAATTATACTGTGTGGGGGCAATATACTGTGTAGGGGCACTTAGGATACATTATACTATGTGGGGGCACTAAAGGGGGCACTATATTGTCTGGGGCACTATAAAGGGCATTATACTGTGTGGGGGCAGTAAAAAGGGCATTATACTATGTGTGGGCATTATACTTTTATATGTGCCATTTTTTTTTATGGGTGGCGCCGAAAGAAAATTTCGTACAGTGCACCATCTATCCTAACCTGGCTCTGACCAAGTTTTTATGTAAAGCATTAGTACAAAATAATTAAGAAAAATGTTGAAACTAGTGTCTCAAAATGCTTATCATAAAAAGTACTAATGTTCCATTCACACACTGGAAGAATTGTCTATCCTTCTCCCATCCAAAAAATGTATACAAGAAAGAATAAAAGATATAACATGTGGCTATACAGCCAAAATGAAGAGAAAGCAAAACCCATTGGCAGATTAGTTATTGTTAACCATCGTCCTTTACATTAATAATTACTGTGGCTATGGCCAGCTTTACTATTATATCTGCGGTTATATTTGTAACATTGTTTGAAACATGTATGCAATGTTAAATACTTTTGTGTCAAAAAAGACAAAAGTATTGTAGGTATGATACCTTTTTGGCTAACCATAAAAGTTCTATATGCAAGCTTTCAGATCACACAGGCCCCTTCTTCAGGCAGTTTACAAAAAGTAATGTCTTCGAAAAAAAGCACAACATTTAGATGTTACACAAAGACAATTAGTACATGAGGTGATACATCATTAACCCTTTCCCAACATCCGCCGTATATATACGGCGCTGTCGGGAGGTGCTTCCCGCAAAGCGCCGTATAGGGACGGCGCAGTGATGGTGCGGGCTCAGAAGCAGAGCCGGCACCATCACCGCGGGGTGACAGCTGTATTATACAGCTGGCACCCTCCTGTAACTACCAGGACCGGAGCTATTCTCCGATCCGGCAGATTAACCCCTCAGATGCTGCGCTCAATAGAGCGCAGCATCTGATAGGTTTTCACCCGACTGGCAACCCAGTGATGCAATCGCTGGGCTGCTGTGGCAATCGGACGCCAGAAAATGGCGTCCGAGTCTGCCTTGTACGGGAGCCGATGAGGACCCGCCTGCGGCGTGTCCTCATAGGCTTGCTGTCAGTGAATAACTGACAGCGCTAATACACTGCACTACGTATGTATGACACCGGCCTGCGCATAACAGATCGCTTCACATCGTAACACACATCTATGGAGAATTGTATTATTTACTCCATTATTATACCCTCTTATTATGCCCTGATGTTCTCCGCACAGATTACATATACCCTGATGTTCTCCGCACAGATTACATATACCCTGATGTACTCCGCACAGATTACATATACCCTGATGTACTCCGCACAGCTTACATATACCCTGATGTACTCCGCACAGATTACATATACCCTGATGTTCTCCGCACAGATTACATATGCCACCACATTATAAACGGAAATACCAGCAAAACCCCAAACAGAACTATTACCAAGCAAAATCCATGCTCAAAATGGCGGTCTTTCCCTTCTTAGCCCTACAGTGTGCCCAAACAGCAATTTATGGCCACAAGTAAGGCATTACCATACTCGAGAAAACCCGCTTAACAATTTATGAGGTAAGATTCTCTAGGAGCACAACATCTTGTGCGGTGAATGGGCAGATCAGTGGAGAAATTGCAATTTTCACTTTGCACAATCCACTGCGTATTCATTTCTGAAAAACACATGTGGAGTCTAAATTCTCACTACACCCCTTGATAAATGCCTTTAGGTGTGTAGTTTCTAAAACGGGGTCACTTTTGTTTGGTACATCAGTGGTTTTGCAAATGCAACATGCTGTCCATTCCAGCAAAATCTACGCTCCAAAAGATAAATACCGCTCCTTTTCTTCTGAATGCTCCCATATACATAAACAGCTGATTATAACCACATATGGGGTGTTACCGTACTTGGGAGAAATTACTTTACAAATGTTGGGGGGCTTTTTCTTCTTTATTCCTTGTAATAATGAAAAATGTTGATCTAAAACTACATCTTGTTGGAAAAAAAAAATATTTTTCATTTTCATGGCTTAATTCTAATTAATTCAGCAAAAAACCTTTGGGATCAAAATTTTCACTATACCCCTAGATGATTCCTCAGGGGGTGCAGTTTCCCAAATGGAGTCACTTTTGGGGTGTTTCCACTGTGCTAGTACTACAGGGGCTCAGCAAATGTGACATGGCGCCCAGAAACCATTCCAAAATACAAATGGTGCTAGTTCCATTCTGAGCCCTACCGTGTGTCCAAACAGATGTTTGTGACCACATGTGGGGTATTGTTTTACTCGAGAGAAGTTGCTTTACAAATTTTATGGTGCCTTTTCTCCTTCAGTCCTTGTGGAAATGAAAAAAAAAATACCTGAACCTACATTTTCTTTGAAAAAATGTAGATTTTCATTTTTACGGCCTACTTCCAATAAGTTCTGTAAAACACCTGTGGGGTCAAACTGCTCACTGTACCCCTAGATAATTTCCTCATGGGGTGTAGTTTCCAAAATGGGTTCACTTGTTGGGGGTTTCCACTGTTTTAGTTCCACAAGATCTGTTCAAATCTGACATGGTGCCTAAAATATATTCTAATAAAAAGGAGGCCCAAAATCCACCAGGTGCTCCTTTGCTTCTGAGGCCGGTGCTTCAGTCCAGTAGCACACTAAAGCCACATGTGGGATATTTCCTAAAACTGCAGAACCTGGGCAATAAATATTGAGTTGCATTTATTGGGTAAAACATTCTGTGGTACAAACAAAATTGATTCAAAATGAATTTCTGGGAAAAAATAATGAACTTTGTAAATTTCACCTCTACTTTGCCTTAATTCCTGCGCAATGTCTAAAGGGTTAAGAAACTTTCTAAATGCTGTTTTGAATACTTTGAGGGGTGCAGTTTTGAAAATGGGGTGACTTATTGGGGGTTTCTAATATCTAAGGACCTCAAAGCCACTTCACAACTGAACTGGCCCCTGTAAAAATAGCATTTTGAAATTTTCTTAAAAATGTGACAAATTGCTGCTAAAGTTCTAAGCCTTGTAACGTCCTAGAAAAATAAAATGGTGTTCAAAAAGCGATACCAATCTAAAGTAGACATATGGGGGATGTTAGTTAGCAACATTTTTGTGTGGTATAACTGCCCATCTTACAAGCAGATACATTAAAATTGAGAAAAATGCTAATTTTTGCAATTTTTCGCTAAATTTTGGTGTTTTTCACAATTAAATACTGAATGTATCGGGCAAATTTTGCCAGTAACATAAAGTCCAATGTGTCACAAGAAAACAATCTCAGAATGGCTTGGATAGGTAAAAGCATTCCGGAGTTATTAGCACATAAAGTGAAACATGTCAGATTTGAAAAATGAGGCTCTGTCAGGAAGGTCAAAAGTGGCCAAAGAGGGAAGGGGTTAAGATAAGCCAGGGCATGCCCTGAAGGTATCACATGGATTTTCAATTAGAAATCTTCAAAAATAATTCTGTAGTATGTGGGAGATGGCAATCTGCCACACATGTACTTTTTGATGCAGCTTCTAATGCAGTTTTTTTGTTTTTCTCGGTCAAAAGCAGGAGTGGATTTAGAAAGAATTAAAAGTGTAAAAGATAGTCTAAGGCCCCATGCACACGACCGTGTTCGGTCCGTGATATACGGTCCGCATGTCGGCTGCATGTCCCGGACCGAACACAGTGCAGGGAGTCGGGCTCCTAGCATCACACTTATCTATGACGATAGGGGTCACTGCCTGTCCGCGGAACTACTGTCCCGTACTGTAATCATGTTTTAGTGTGTGACAGTAGTTACGTGGATAGGCAGTGACACCTAGCGTCATAGATAAGTATGATGCTAGGAGCCCGGCTCCCTGTACTTTGTACGGTCCGGGACAAGCGGCCGACATGCGGACCGTATATCACGGACCGAACACGGTCGTGTGCATCAGGCCTTAGGCCTCATGCACACGACCGTAAAAACTCCCGTTATTACGGGTCATAATTACGACCCGTAATAACGGGCTCATAGACTTCTATTGGCGACGGGTGCCTTCCCGTTTTCTCATGGGAAGGTGCCCGTGCCGTTGAAAAAGATAGAACATGTCCTATTTCAGGCCGTAATAACGGCACGGACAGTCCATAGAAGTCTATGGAGCTCTCGTAATGACGGGTGGCTACATGTGTGCACCCGTCATTACGGCAGCGTTGCTAAGCGACGTCAGTAAATAGTCACTGTCCAGGGAGCTGAAAGAGTTAACTGATCGGCAGTAACTCTTTCAGCACCCTGAACAGTGACTACCGATCAGTATAAACCTGTAAAAAATAAAAATAAAAGACGTTCATACTTACCGAGAACTTCCTGCTTCCTCCAGTCCGGTCTCCCGCCCGTTGCCTTGGTGACGCGTCCCTCTCGACATCCGGCCCGACGTCCTGGATAACGTTTCAGGCCATGTGACCGCTGCAGCCAATCACAGGTCAATCACAGGCTGCAGCGGTCACATGGACTGCCGCGTCATCCAGGGATGTCGGGCTGGATGTGAAGAGAGGGACGCGTCACCAAGACAACGGCCGGGTAAGTATGAATTTCTTTAACTTTTATTACAGAAAGGGCTGTCCCTTCTCTCTATCCTGCACTGATAGAGAGAAGGGGCTGCCGATTAGTGCAGTGCTATTTTGCCGCCAAAAACGTGCCCGTAAATACGGGTGACACCGGACCCATATTTACGTGCACGGGTTCGTAAATACTGGTGCAAAACGGGTCGAATACGTGTGACACCGGACCCGTATTTACGGGTGGGAAAAAAATACGGTCTGAGTCTTAGGCTGGATTCACACGACCATGTTACGTCCGTAATGGACGGACGTATTTCGGCCGGACGTCCCGGACCGAACACACTGCAGGGAGCCGGGCTCCTAGCATCATAGTTATGTACGATGCTAGGAGTCCCTGCCTCTCCGTGAAACTACTGTTCCGTACTGAAAACATGATTTTCAATTGTGTGGGGATTTGATTTGTGTAGGTGCAGTAGATATGTCATGGACTTCAAGGGCCCAGAATCTGTTGCAATATTAGGACCCATCCACTACAGGGTACAAGAAGTCCAGGAATTGACAAACCCATCAGAAATCATAGGAGATCCACAAATAATCCTTTAGTCCCTATTGATGATATGGTTTTAGTGCGTAAAACGTATAATACCCTTTATGGAGATAAACAAATGTTTATGTAACTAATTTAGTCGAAGGGGGGGGGTCAAATTACATCAGAACAACGTTTGTGTGTGATCATACATGTGTGTCGCAGTAATTGGTAGGCAAGTGTAAGAAGAATAAGTTTAGGGTTACACAATTCCACCCTCTAGTCACAGTAAAATCTGATCACAACTTTAATGTTTCCCTATCGGGAAAAAAATAGCAACAGACGAAAAAAAAATTGTCTCTTGTTAATTTTTCAATATTAGACAATAATTGCAACTTTACTGCAATTTTAACCCTAGCCTTACAGTATGAATTAAAGGATAGGTTTGCCATAGTAGAAATCTTAGAGGCAGAATGGAGACAGTTATGTAATGAATCTAGCTACATACATGTTAGAGATCTTCATTTTTCTGCTTCCCTGTTTATTATTAAAATGAACAGCATAACTATATATAGTAAAATAATATTTGTTCCATAAGTTTTAAAAGGTAACTATCCTTAAAAAAAATTCACAATCCCTCCTTATGGTTGTATATAGCTGCTGCTATGTTGTATCTGGCTGGTTAGGAAAAATGTGGAGTGGGGATCCGCACAATGTTTATTCCATAAAAAAAAAAAAAAATTGATGTGGGGTCATTTTTGATAACCAGCCAGATACAACATCGCAGCAGCAGGATAGCATTACCAAGGTGGGAAGGGCCACTATTTTTGGCCTTTCCCAGCCTAATAATACAGGCCTGCGGCCGCCCCAGTGCCCGGTCATAACTACAGATGGTCAGGTACTGTCTGTTGGACCCTGTATCTAAGCCTACCACATGTTAGGCTTAGATACAGGGCCCCAGCAGACAGTAATCTTATACAGTATAGGACTATGACTTATGACTAAGTATATCACACATGGGCCCTGCATCTAAGCCCATGCGTGTATCAAGGCAGGCTTAGATACAGGACCCCAGCAGGCAATAATGATGTTACACTTACCCAGCGGATGTCCCGACACCATCCCGCACCGTGACGTCATGCACGGCGCACAATGTCATGACGCGAGAGGACTTCCGCTGCGCTCGGGAAGGAGGGTAAATATAGTGGTGTTTCTATAGTGACAGGGGCCTGTGTATTATATGCCAACTGTTCCTTCAATGGCACAAAGCTATGCAAACACATATATATATATATATATATATATATATTTATTTTTTTATTTAGATATTCACATACATGATACTTTATACATATCGTGGTGCTCACACAGCATTTATTAATTTAACCCATGCCACACATATGCCACTCGCGCATTAGACAAATGTAGTTTACACACCACGCAGATTAGACATACACTGCACATATGTCACATTCATTAGAACATACTGCACACATGCCACTCACACATTAGACACATGCCTTACACAATCACTCTCTTACTGGTCATGCTGCACACACAAACATTTCACACACATATACGCACACATATATAAAAAATACACAGAACACTTACACACATATACACATTCTGCACACACATTACACACATATACGCAGTACACACTCATACACATTACACAGACATATATACATTCTGCACACACATTACACACATCATACACCCACATACACAACACACAAATCACACACATACACACATTACACACACAATGATACAGAGAGACAGTAATATGTAGCCTCCCTTGTCTAATATTTACTGTTTTATACTAGAGGAATTTTTTGTTGACTGAGAAAGATTCTGAACTTTTGCAAAGAGTCTGAAGGCAGGGAAGGGGAAACTACAGGTTCTTGGACAATGCGATAATGGGCACTTTCACCTAATCAGATATATTACAAAATTGCATAGATTTCCATGTACTACTGATCAGAGATGAGTGAATTTCTTAAAATTATTTTCGGTCCAATCCAACACCTGATTCGATACGGTCCAAATTAATTTGCCTTAAAAAGAAAGTGCCCTGATAACTCGTGACTGACTCTGATGTCTTTTAGGACCACATCCAAGTTAAATATAACCCCTTTAAAGCTCTTTAATGCCAAGCCAGCATGTAATGTTTTTTTTTATGTCTTATGGCGTTTGCACAATAAAATACGTTTTGTAAAAAATCATTCACTTTTTATGTTACCTTATTCTAAGAGCCAGAACGTTTATATTTTTCCATCAATAAAGCCGTGCGATGACTTATTTTTTGCGTAATGAACTGTAGTTTCAATCATTACCATTTTTAGGTACATGCGACTTTTTGATCTCTTTTTATTCCATTTTTTGGGAGGAAAAGTGACCAAACAATTGTGATTGTGGTACGGTTTATTATTATTTTCTTTTACGGCGTTCACCGTGCGGGATAAATAATGAAATAATTTTTTAGTTCAGGCCGTTACGGACGCGGCGATGCCAATTATGTATAGTTTATTTGTTTATTTATCTATATTTATTAATAATAAAGGACTCATAAGGGAAAAAGGGGGATTTTTACTTTTATTACTTTTAAAACCTTTATTTTCTTATTTTTACACATCTTTTTTTAACTTTTTTTTAACTTTATTACTTTGTCCCACTAGGGGACTTGAGGGCAGGAGGCCCTGATCGCTATTCTAATACACTGCACTACATGCGTAGTGCAGTGTATTAGAGCTGTCAGCTACTCACTGACAGCAAGCATAGTGGGTCCTGACTTTGTCAGGACCCACTAGGCTTCCGTCTATGGCATAGCCGGACGCCACTGTTTGGTGTCCGGTCGCCATAGTCACCATCGCCGGCCGCTATTGTGTAGCAGGCCGGCAATTGTAGCTTAACCCCAAAAAAGGCGCTCTCTCTATTGAACGCGGCTTTTAAGGGGTTAATCAGCGGGGACACAGCGACCTGTCCCCGCTGTAGGAGCTGCTGTATGAGACAGCAGCTGTCACAGCTTCTGTATGTGTCGGGAGGACGGCCGAAACGGCCGTTACTCCCGGGACGTACTATTAGGTCATGGAGAGCAAACGATACAGCTACCATGACCTAATAGTACGTCCAGGAGCGGGAAGGGGTTAATAAATCAGTTGATCTACTGAATTGGATGAATGTAGAATTGGTCCAAGCTAAATTAAATAAAATAAATGTGCACAAGGCCCCGGGTCTAGATGGGTTACACCCTAGAGTTCTTAAAGAACTTAGTTTAGTTATTTCTGTCCCTCTCTTCATAGTATTTAGAGATTCTATAGTGACTGGTATAGTGCCAAGGGACTGGCACAGGGCAAATGTGGTGCCTATTTTCAAAAAGGGCTCTAGGTCTTCCCCAGGTAATTATAGACCAGTAAGCTTAACATCCATTGTGGGGAAAATGTTTGAGGGGCTATTGAGGTACTATATACAGAATTATGTGACAAAAAATTGTGTTATTAGTGACAACAAGCACGGTTTTATTAAGGACAGAAGTTGTCAAACCAACCTGATTTGTTTTTATGAAGAGGTGAGCAGAAGCCTAGACAGAGGGGCCGCTGTGGATTTAGTGTTTTTGGACTTTGCAAAGGCATTTGACACTGCCCCTCATAGACGTCTAATGGGTAAATTAAGGACTATAGGTTTAGAAAGTATCGTTTGTAGTTGGATTGAGAATTGGCTCAAGGACCGTATCCAGAGAGTTGTGGTAAATGATTCCTACTCTGTATGGTCCCCGGTTATATGTGGTGTACCACAGGGTTCAGTGCTGGGACCACTATTATTTAACATATTTATTAATGATATAGGGGATGGGATTAATAGCACTATTTCTATTTTTGCAGACGTCACAAAGCTATGTAGTAATGTTCAGTCTATGGAAGATGTTCGTGAATTGCAAGCGGATTTAAACAAACTAAGTGTTTGGGCGTCCACTTGGCAAATGAAGTTTAATGTAGATAAATGTAAAGTTATGCACCTGGGTACGAACAACCTGCATGCATCATATGTCCCAAGGGGAGCTACACTGGGGGAGTCACTTGTTGAGAAGGATCTGGGTGTACGTGTAGATCATAAACTAAATAACAGCATGCAATGTCAATCAGCTGCTTCAAAGCCTCATCTAGAATATGCAGTTCAGTTCTGGGCTCCAGTTCATAGAAAGAATGCCCTGGAATTAGAAAAAATACAAAGAAGAGCAACGAAGCTAATAAGGGGCAATGGAGAATCTAAGTTATGAGGAAAGATTAAAAGAACTAAACCTATTTAGCCTTGAAAAAGTAAGACTAAGGGGGGGACCTGATTAACTTATATAAATATATTAATGGCACATGCAAAAAATATGGTGAAATTCTGTTCCATGTAAAACCGCCTCAAAAAACAAGGGGGCACTCCCTCCGTCTGGAAAAAGAAAGGTTCACCCTGCAGAGGCGACAAGCGCTCTTTACTGTGAGAACTATGAATCTATGGAATAGTCTACCGCAGTAGATCGCTTTAAAAAAGGCTTAGATAATTTCCTAGAACAAAAAAATATTAGCTCCTATGTGTAGAAAATTTTTACTTCCCTTTTCCCATCCCTTGGTTGAACTTGATGGACATGTGTCTTTTTTCAACCATACGAACTATGAAACTATGTAACTATGTCTTTTAACTGGTCTTCTATATATACGGTTGTACAGTTTACATGTCCATACAAATTAAAATGAGCAGCTTTCTTATCACACATAAAGACGCTTTTTACTGTTACATTACCTGATTTCCCTTAGGACATGCAGTACTGTCCCAAGACAGTGGCAGCAATTAGTAGAAGATTTTTATATTTCACTTAGCCACTATGACAGATTATAATATGATATCACAATCATTTTCTAGAAAGCAGTAACATTGAAACCTCAGAGAATTTGTAATATTGAGGTTTATCACTTCAAATGTGTTAAAATCCACATGTAGAGGTGTTATTTTAGTAGAACTGATTGCCAGGTAATACTGTATAATATTTTTTTCACAAGATAATAAAATAGGTGTAAAGTGTGGGACTAAACCTATGCAATAGAATTGAATACTGAAACATTATAATAGTATGTAATTTGTGGACCAACTGGGCTACTCCGCTGGATTGGTTTAGGGCCACCTCTACGGGCGCTGTCTAAGCAGTCTCCCCGGTTTTTACCCTTTAACCCCTATACATGGATCTGGTCTTCGCTGCGTGGAGACTGCCAAGTCGCTACCTCTTGAGGTGGTCCTTGAAGAGTAGCTGCTGGCCATACAGATGCTAGGCAGGCACAGATAGATGGTACCTTGGTGGTAGAAGGATACAGGCTAGTGCTGGATTACTGGAAGCAGGCTGGTGTTGGATTACTGGCAGCAGGTTAGTGCCAGATTGCAGGAAGCAGGCTGCAGGATACCCACTGGTAACAGACACAGGGTACAGGATACTGACAGGTAACGGACACAGGATACAAGACACGGAACCTTCACAGGATAACGATAACATAAGGTTTGCCCAACTTTGCTCAGGCACTGGGGCAGTGGGCAGACTTAACTATATAGCCCAGGGTGTGCAAGATATAATGTACAGGAAAACTGAATAAAAATTCTTTGTGGGGTAAAATTTGAAATAATACAGTGATTCCTCCATTGTTTTTTTAGGTTTAATTTTTATGGTGTTCACTCTGCATTAAAAGCAACATGTGAGCTTTATTTTGAGGGTCAATACAATTAGGGTAATACCACATTTTTATCGTTTGTCAATATATTCTACTACAAACCTTTTTGAAAATAAATTGTTTTGTGTCACCATATTCTGAGACCCATATTTTTTTTAATTTTTCTATTGATATAACTGTGTGAGTGCTTGTTTTTGTTTGCATGGCGAGCTGTAGTTTTAATTGGTACCATTTTAGGGTACATTCGATTTATTCCCTTTACTCCATTTTTAATGGAAGTCGATTTGACCAAAAAACAGCAATTTTGTGGTTTTATATATTTTTTTACGGCGTTCACCATGCGGGTTAAATAAATTTATATTGTAATAGTTTGGACTTTTATGGATGCGGCGATACCAATTATGTATTTTTTTTTATTTTATATTACTTTTGGGGAAAAATTGTAATAGAGTTTTTTTTTTTACATTTTAAGATTTTTCTTTTTTGTAAAAAAAACCCAAAACGTTATTTAACTGTTTTTTTTTTTTTTTTTTTTTAGTACCTCTAGGTGACCGTTTGTTTGCTGGCAATATACACAGCAATACCTATGTTTTACAGTGTATGGTATTTTTTACCGGTTCCTATATAGCCCAGCATCAGTGCTAAATAGGATCACAAAGATGGCAGCGCTAAGGGTCTTCAGGAGGTCCCCTGGGTGCCATGACAATCATCAACACCCCGTAAACGCATCGCCGTGGGGGCGAATGGTCTGAGAGAGCAGGGTCACCCCCACTTTCTAACAGGTTGGATGCCATGGTTGCTTTTGACCGCGGCATCTAGGTAGTTAAATGGCCGGGATTGGAGTTCTCAGATCCCGGCCGTTACAATAAAGTGTTGGCTATAACAAACAGCCAACACCAGCTAAATATGGACCATGCTCAGACCTTGGGCCGGCTCCATTCTCATCCTCCCGGATATAATGTAAGTGTATATCAAATGTTAGGAAGGGGTTAAACATACATTCATAAATGTCAATATAAAGAGGGAAGATAAATCGGGGATGGGGAGAGGGGGCAATCATCCACTGGGTCAGACAACCTTTTGGGTACCTAATGTATTTTATTCAAGGAGTTCAGTTTTTGATGAGAGATTTGTCCATTTTCATTCATTCATTTACCACTATCCAGTTTAGATGGGTTTTCAAATCCAAATTAATAGCTGCAATTGAAAAAAAATATTTTTATAGAAATTATTACAGCTGAGAAACTAAGGAAACAAATCAGTTCCTCCCCCAGAAGAGTGAGGGTTCATTTCATAGCCATAGTGTAATCCTCCTGGGCTCCAGTGCAAAATATGTAACAGGACCTCCAACCTACCATGTGCCATTTATAATACCGGTGTCTTATGTGGCAGTGGGGCCTTTGGGCCTACTAAAGCACAAGAGCCCGGTTCTGGAAACAGCCAGGGGCGTAGCTAGGGGGGGCAGGCAGGGCATGTGCCCCCGGCCGCAACTTAGAGGGGGGCGCCAGCGCCACCTCCTCCTCACTATAATTGTACCTGTGTCTGTAGGACACAGGTACAATTAGAAGCAATGAACGGCAGGGTACGTTCCATGCCTGGCCATTCAGCTGTTTTGTACGAGTGAAGCGATATCGCGCTTCCGTCGCTGAAAGGCGCTGACTGACAGGGAAAGTCATTCTGCCAGCAAATCAGCGCCTTTCATAGATGCTTCGTTCAACCCCTGGAGACCTGCGCAGAAGAGATCAGGTCTCCATTTCAGCCCGCCGGCGTGGGAGCGAGATTAAGGTGAGTTTGAATAGTTTGTTATTTTATTGTAATAAAAATGTGTGTGGCTTTATCTACAGGGGGGGGGGCTTTATTTATGGGGGGGCTTTATCTACAAAGGGGCTTTATCTACGGGAGAGGGGCTTTATCTACAGGGGGCTATATACTGGGATGGGCTATCTATGGAGCACCATATACAGACATGGGCTATATATACATGACTATTCTAGTTGCAAATGTCTGGTTTTTAATGCAATATCTACATAGGTGTATAGAGGCCCATTTCCAGCAACCATCACTCCAGTGTTCTAATTGTACATTGTGTTTGCTAACTGTGTTAGAAGGCTAATGGATGATTAGAAAACACTTTAAAACCCTTGTGCAATTATGTTAGCACCGCTGTAAACAGTTTTGCTGTTTAGAGGAGCTATAAAACTGACCTTCCTTTGAGCTAGTTGAGAATCTGGAGCATTACATTTGTGGGTTCGATTAAACTCTCAAAATGGCTAGAAAAAGAGAGCTTTCATGTGAAACTCGACAGTCTATTCTTGTTCTTAGAAATGAAGGCTATTCCATACGAGAAATTGCCAAGAAACTGAAGATTTCCTACAACGGTGTGTACTACTCCCTTCAGAGGACAGCACAAACAGGCTCTAACCAGAGTAGAAAGAGAAGTGGGAGGCCCCGCTGCACAACTGAGCAACAAGACAAGTACATTAGAGTCTCTAGTTTGAGAAATAGACGCCTCACAGGTCCTCAACTGGCAGCTTCATTAAATAGTACCCGCAAAACGCCAGTGTCAACATCTACAGTGAAGAGGCGACTCCGGGATGCTGGCCTTCAGGGCAGAGTGGCAAAGAAAATGCCATATCTGAGACTGGCTAATAAAAGGAAAAGATTAATATGGGCAAAAGCACACAGACATTGGACAGAGGAAGATTGGAAAAAAGTGTTATGGACAGACGAATCGAAGTTTGAGGTGTTTGGATCACACAGAAGAACATTTGTGAGACGCAGAACAACTGAAAAGATGCTGGAAGAGTTCCTGACGCCATCTGTCAAGCATGGTGGAGGTAATGTGATGGTCTGGGGTTGCTTTGGTGCTGGTAAAGTGGGAGATTTGTACAAGGTAAAAGGGATTTTGAATAAGGAAGGATAATACTCCATTTTGCAACGCCATGCCATACCCTGTGGACAGCGCTTGATTGGAGCCAATTTCATTCTACAACAGGACAATGACCCAAAGCACACCTCCAAATTATGCAAGAACTATTTAGGGAAGAAGCAGGCAGCTGGTATTCTATCTGTAATTGAGTGGCCAGTGCAGTCACCAGATCTCAACCCCATAGAGCTGTTGTGGGATCAGCTTGACCGTATGGTATGCAAGAAGTGCCCATCAAGCCAATCCAACTTGTGGGAGGGGCTTCTGGAAGCATGGGGTGAAATTTCTCCAGATTACCTCAGCAAATTAACAGCTAGAATGACAAAGGTCTGCAATGCTGTAATTGCTGCAAATGGAGAATTCTTTGAAGAAAGCAAAGTTTGAAGGAGAAAATTATTATTTCAAATAAAAATCATTATTTCTAACCTTGTCAATGTCTTGACTATATTTTCTAGTCATTTTGCAACTCATTTGATAAATATAAGTGTGAGTTTTTATGGAAAACACAAAATTGTCTGGGTGACCCCAAACCTTTGAACGGTAGTGTGTATATATATATATATATTAATATATATATATATATATATATATATATATATATATATATATAGTCCAGAGATAGATGAACACAGCACTCCAATGGTTCCAAAAAATCATGCCATGTGCTCGTTACCTGGGGGTGAATCAATTCCCCAAAATACAATAGAAAGAAGCATAGAACACAGTAACGGCACCAGGACTATTTTAATAGCGATGTACTTACTGTAAATCGTTAGGTCTGTTTAGAGATAAAGATGTGCGCCTGACACATTCGCGCGTGTCGACTGCGCATGCTCCAAGATGGCGCCCACACCGGATATTAAGTCCGGTGGAACGCATCGAGCAGCAAATCACCACTGCGCACAGAAATTTCGTGGCGACATTGAGAAGACCAACCGCCAGAAATGGCAGCGAGACCTAGATGACTACACTACAGGCAAAATCTATTGCTGGCAGGGTGAAGATGCTGACCCAAGGGGTCCCAGGAGGATCGAAAGAGAACCCAGAAGAAGATACAGGGGAGCTGAGCCGTATGTTACGGATTCAGAATTCTCTGACGACCAATATAATGTTCCTTTTTTAGGGGACAATATGGACACTCCTATCATAGGAGAAAGCGAACCCGCAGGGGCGGGAGGAAGCATAGGAGGAAGAATGAGCTCCAACAGAACCAGAGGCATGTCGACTCCAGCACGGGGGATACGGCAATACCAGACCAGGAAGAAAAACCTCCAGACCTAGTGGTGAATATTTCGTCATATATGTTAACTGACCCACAGGTCAAAGTGCTTAACCGTGGTCTGTCTTTTTGTCCAAGTAACCCTATAGATTGGTTTAGATTGAACTTAGATCTAGAATGTTTTTTTAGGTCATTGAGACTCAGGGTGTATTTTTCTGAACAGTCTAAATCTGTTAATGATACCTCTATAGCCTCAACCAATGAGATGTTCCATCTTAGAGATTATGGGTTATATAACAAGAGTAAATTCCAACCTCCCCAAAATATTCATGCTGTTGCAACCTATATTTTACTTGTTAAAGAACAGATAAATTCTTTGAGGAAAATGCAGAGTAGTCAATTTAACCAAAGAAACCTGACACGTGCAGAAAATTTGGCACTTAAGGAATTAATGGATAATAGTGATCTAACAATTTAACCTGCAGATAAGGGAGGTGCCATAGTTGTTATGGACACCTCCCTTTATCTACAAGAAATGACAAGACAACTTAATGATACTAATGTTTATGCTGTCTTATCGGGTGACCCTAAGTTCATGTATTTACGTGAGCTGGATACCCTGATCAGTAATGCATTTAAGAAAAAAATTATTGACAGAAATTTACATGAATTTCTACAGGTGAAATTCCCTGTGACCCCTGTACTTTATCTCCTGCCCAAAATCCATAAGGATTCCACTCGGCCCCCTGGACGTCCTATTGTCTCAGGGAGTGACTCCTTGTTTGGCCCAGCGGCTATGTTTTTAGATAAAATCCTTAGGTAGTTTGCCATTGGTGCGGACTCCCACATCAGGGACACCTCGGACTTCCTGGTCAGGATCTCATGATCCCTGACCGGTCGGTTCTGGTTACCCTTGATGTGGGTAGTCTTTATACCTCAATTGCTCATCAGGAGGGCATTGATGCCTCGCTTTTCTATTTGGAGAAGTCGGGCTTCTCGGAGGACAAAATTGGGTTTGTTCGATCATTATTGGAATTTATTCTTAAGAATTATTTTTTGGTAGGAGATACATTCTATCTACAGAAGAGAGGAACGGCAATGGGGTCTAATATGGCCCCCACATATGCCAATATTTTTATGCGGCGGATGGAGGAGGACCTTGTCTATGTATCCCACCACTTCAGTCAAGTACTGCGGTGGTGGCGATACATAGACGATGTCTTCCTCATCTGAACAAGTTTAATTAGTCAATTACAGGATTTTGTTACATTTCTTAATGGTTTTAATTCCACAATTCTATTTACTATGTCATTTTCCACAAGTTCTATTGAATTTTTGGACACTCTGATTTCTATTGTTGATAATAGATTGGTTTCTGATCTGTTCTCTAAAAAAACGTACAGAAACAATCTCTTACACTTCACTAGCGGACATCCAAGAACGATGTTGAAATCACTGCCTTATAGCCAGTTGATTAGAGTCAAGAGGGTGGTGAGTCAAGAGGATAAATTGTGCTCAAGACTCGACCAAATGTGTAAAAAGTTCTCTGATCGGGGTTATCCGAGTCATGTCTTGGATTTTAATAGACGGAAGGTTGAACTGCTGGATAGACAAGACCTCCTCAGTGGACAGTTAGCTAAGAACAAGAATGTCCGGTTACCATTTATCTCCACTTTCTCCTCATTAAGCCCACAGATTGGTGGGATTCTGAGGAGAGATTGGAAGGTATTGGAGAGAGCCTTTCCGAAGGTTGCAGAATTTCAAGAGAGGCCTATGATGGCCTATAGGAAAGGCAAAACAATTAAAAACAGTGTGGTCAAGGCCGATATTGGGTCTTATCGGAAAAGTCAGATGTTCTTGGCCCCTCCGAAACATGGCTGTTATCCATGTCTTGGATGTAACATCTGTGAAAATATGATTAAGGGCGGCGTTTTTAACCACCCACAAACTGGTCAGATAATAAATATCAAAGGTTTTTTTACGTGTCAATCATCATATGTCATTTATTTGTTGAGTTGCCCATGTGGTCTTCACTATGTCGGTGAGACTACTACACAAGTGCGTCTCAGGATGAGAAATCATAAATCAAACATTAATACCAAGAGGCAAGACCTACCAGTGTCAAGACATTTTGTTGAGAAAAAGCATAGCTTGTCTCAGCTGAGATTCAGAATCATTGATTCGGTGCCTCAGCTGAGACGTGGCGGTGATAGAGGTTTGGCACTCAAAAGAAAAGAGCTAGAGTGGATTTTTAAATTGGAAGCTATGTCTCCTAAGGGGTTGAATATAGAATATCCTTGTGGCCCGCATATTTGAGACAGTGGTGGTGCACTTGCTCCCCCCATAGAATTATAGGGATATGATCGGTTGACGTTCTTGAAGGTATATTTTGTGTCTTTGATGTATAGCTAATCTGAGGTCTTATTTTGACCTTCTTTTGAATATACATATTTTATGTTTGTTTTTATATTCACAAATACTGTACATTAATATGTTTCTTTTTCGCACTTTTTAGATACACAATTGCATGTTAAGCAATTTTGAGAGATATTGGAAAGCGGCAGAAGCCTTTTCTCTAAGACTATAAAGTCCCGTTTGTAATATATACCAACAGAGTTCTAATAAGATAGTCAATTTAAAATATAGCGATGTAGTGTTTTAAGTATGTCTTTATGCAGATTGTATCGTTATAATGCTGTTTATATTGGTATTTCCTCCTTTGTATTTTGAATAAATGTTCAATACCGTCTCTAACAATTGTGGGCTGTGCATTGATATTTAACGCATATCACTTATTTTGGAATATGCGTCCCTCTCTGTTATGGGGCTTTTTGTCGGGAATATTTGATATCCCTGCTTGGGATGATAATATTCCCTGCATTATAATATTTTCACTTGCCCCAATGGTGACTATAGTCACATTATATCGAGTCATAACGACATTTATTCTTATATTTTCACCACTAGGGGGTTTACTCTCTATTGATAGCATTGTCCCTTTTTCTTTAGATTCAGTTTTCCTATGTGTGGACATTACGGTACAAAACCCATCTAATCTTTTGAGTGATGGATTGTATAGTCCATTATAGCATCGGGACTATGTTTAATCGTGGATATGATGCTTTCTAAAACTTTTTCCTTTCTTTATACGTTTTTTTCGCTGCAGGCGCATGCGCAGTAGGGGTGGAACGCAAGTTCCATCTCTGCGCATGCGCAGTCGTGATTTGCTGCTCGATGCGTTCTACCGGACTTAATATCCGGTGTGGGCGCCATCTTGGAGCATGCGCAGTGGACACACGCGAATGTGTCAGGCGCACATCTTTATCTCTGCACAGACCTAACGATTTACAGTAAGTACATCGCTATTAAAATAGAATTGGCCTCTGCCCGTTTCCAATTATCTTAATTGCCCTTATCTACATTGGTTTTTGTGATTACTATTGCAGTTTATACGCATATTACATTGTTTTTATATGCTCTACATTGGAAGAAATATGTGCACTTTATGGTTGCCTTTTTGTAATATTGGTATGTATGTTATGGTATATGTTTTATTGGAATTATACATATAATTGTTTTATTGTCGATTATTGTATGCTCCTCCTATTTATACCTGACACTGTGTCTAGTTTGTGACGGCTTGAGAAAGGTTCCTGTTAAACGGAAACGTTGCTGTGTTGAGGTGAATAAATCCACCCTGCTTTCATCTACTCCTCTAAGTCCTGGTGCCGTTACTGTGTTCTATGCTTCTTATATATATATATATACAGGGGCGTAGCTAAAGGCTCATGGGCCCCGATGCAAAAATTCTTACTGGGCCCCCCCCTCCCCCGCAAACTTCTCATGGTCGACGGTCCGCAGCTGTCAGCTGCATCGCTGGGTCTCCTAAGTGACCCAACAATGCAGCACTAGCAGCCGGGGCGTCACTAAGGCTGGGTTCACACACCCTATTTACGGACGTAATTCGGGCGTTTTAGCATTGAATTACGTCCGAAAATGCGGCTCAATAGCATAGGCAAACATCTGCCCATTCATTTGAATGGGTCTTACGATGTTCTGTGCCGACGGTCATTTTTTTTACGCGCCGCTGTCAAAAGGCGGAGCGTAAAAAAGACGCCCGCGTCAAAGAAGTGCCTGTCACTTCTTCAGACGTAAATGGAGCTGTTTTCCATGGACTCCATAGAAAAACAGCTCCAATTACGTCCGTAATGGACGCAGCGAAAGACGCCTGCACATGCCTTTACGGCTGAAATTACGGTGCTGTTTTCTCCTGAAAACAGCACCGTAATTTCAGCTGTAACAGACGCTGCCGTGTGAACATACCCTCAGGGCTTAAAATGTCAGGGGAAATAGCCCCAATACATATGTGTCCGCCCAAAAAAAAGTGTGTGTATAGGAGACAGCATAGCATATCTATAGCACTACGACCCTATACACTATGGATAGGATTAGATACAGTGGCTCAGCAGACAGTATCACACATGATAGGATTAGATACAGTGGCTCAGAAGGCAGTATCACACATAATAGGATTAGATACAGTGGCCCAGCAGACAGTATCACACATGATAGGATTAGATACAGTGGCTCAGCAGACAGTATCACACATGAGAGGATTAGATACAGTGGCTCAGCAGACAGTATCACACATGATAGGATTAGATACAGTGGCTCAGCAGACAGTACCACACATGAGGATTAGATACAGTGGCTCAGCAGACAGTACCACACATGATAGGATTAGATACAGTGGCTCAGAAGGCAGTATCACACATGATTGGATTAGATACAGTGGCCCAGCAGACAGTATCACACAAAATACGATTAGATATAGGGCCCAGCAGACAGTATCACACATGATTGGATTAGATACAGGGCCCAGCTCGCTGACATTGCGGCTCCAGTGCTGGACCCAGGATAGGTAAGAATAATAATTTTGCTTCTTTATGTGTTACTGATTATTTTTGTGTGTTTGTTTTTTTTACAGGTTCGGTTGTTGGACTTCGGATACGAGGACTTCAATGACGGCGTTTTTTTTATTCTCAATAAAATGGTTAATGAGGGTTGTGTTTTTTTATTTCAATAAAATATTTTTTCTATGTGATTGTATCTTTTTAAACTTTATTATCACCGCCTTAGTAATGGCCGCCGGCTGATTGACAAGCTCCATTACTAAGGCGGGGCTTAATGTTAGCCGGTGCAAAGGCTACACTAACCCCCATTATTACCCCGGTACCCACCGCCACCAGGAGTACTGGGAAGAGCCGGGTACGAACCAGTACCCGACCATCTGTAGTGACGGGCAGGCTGGTAGTATTAGGCTGGGGAAGGCCAAAAACAGTGGCCCTTCCCACCCTTGTAATGCTGCCTGCTGCTGCTGTGTTGTATCTGGCTGGTTATGAAAATTGGGGGGGACCCCACATCGTTCTTTCAAATTTTTTTTTTTCATAACCAGCCAGATACAATAAAGCAGCAGCAGCCTAGCATCACCAGGGTGTGAAGGGCCACTGTTTTTGGCCTTTCCCCTCCTGATAATACCAGCCTGCGGCCACCCCAGTGGCCGACCATCACTACAGATGGTCAGGTACTGGATCGTACCCGGCTCTTCCCAGCACCCCTGGTGGCTGTGGGTACCGGGGTAATAATGGGGGTTAGTGTTAGCCTCTGCATCGGCTAACACTAAGCCCCGCCTTAGCAATGGATGCTGTCAATCAGCCGGCGGCCATTACTAATGCGGTAGTAATATAGTTTAAAAAAAAACACAAAGATATAGAAAAAATATTTTATTGAAATAAAAATCCCCCACACAACTCTCATTAACCATTTTATTAATAAAAAAAAAAGCCTTCATCGAAGTAGTCCCGGAATCCGACGTAGTCCAACGACCGAACCTGTAAGAAAACACACAAAAAATGATTAGTCGTTCCTCCCCGAAAGATTCAGAGATACCTATGCAACTCGGGGCCTCCGTGTCCCCCCCAACAACGTAGAGAATTCCGCAGGAAGAATGGTCTCTGCTTCTACTGTGGGGACGACAAGCATCAAGTGAACAACTGTCCTAAGCGTAAGATTGCAGCCAGAGAACTTCCGCGTCTAAGTGATCATCGGGGAGGTCACTTGGGCGCACAGGTATTTCCCGTAAATATGAAACGTACTAAGATCTTGCTTCCCTTTCAGGTCTCTTTTGGTGGTAGGTCTGCTACCGGCAGTGCCTTCGTGGATTCAGGGTCCTCTACTAATATCATGTCTGTGGAATTTGCTATGTCCCTTGCTATGCCTCTGATTGATTTGCCTAAACCTGTCCCGGTAGTGGGTATCGACTCCACTCCTCTTGCTAATGGTTATTTTACATAGCATACCCCTGTTTTTGAACTCCTTGTTGGCTCCATGCATTTGGAGCAATGCTCTGTACTGTTGATGCAGGGATTATCGTACGATTTGGTTCTAGGTCTTCCCTGGTTGCAGTTGCATAATCCCACGTTTGACTGGAATACTGGGGAGCTAACCAAATGGGGTAATGAATGTTGTACGTCATGTTTTTCTCTTAATTCTATTTCTCCCCCTAAGGAGGCGAATACGCTACCCGAGTTTGTTCAGGACTTCGCTGATGTTTTCTCTAGGGAGGCCTCCGAAGTGTTACCTCCTTATAGAGAATACGATTGCGCTATCGAATTGGTACCAGGAGCTAAGCTTCCTAAGGGTAGGATATTTAATCTTTCTTGTCCCGAACGTGAAGCTATGAGAGTGTATATCCAGGAATCCCTAGCCAAGGGTTACATTCGTCCCTCTTCTTCTCCGGTAGGTGCTGGCTTCTTCTTCATGGGGAAGAAGGATGGTGGTCTTAGGCCATGCATTGACTACCGTAGCCTGAATAAGGTCACGGTAAGGAACCAGTATCCCCTTCCTTTGATTCCTGATCTCTTTAATCAGGTTCAGGGAGCCCAATGGTTTTCTAAATTGGATCTACGGGGGGCGTATAACCTTATTCGCATCAAAGAGGGGGATGAGTGGAAGACTGCGTTTAACACACCCGAAGGCCATTTCGAATACCTCGTCATGCCCTTTGGGTTGTGTAATGACCCTGCGGTCTTCCAGAATTTCATAAATGAGATTTTGAGAAATTACCTGGGGATTTTTCTGGTAGTGTACCTTGATGACATACTGGTGTTTTCCAAGGACTGGTCCTCCCACATTGAGCATGTCAGGAAGGTGCTCCAGGTCCTTCGGGAAAACAAACTGTTTGCCAAAACCGAAAAATGTGTGTTTGGGGTACAGGAGATTCCATTTTTGGGTCAAATCCTCACTCCTCATGAATTCCGCATGGACCCCGCCAAGGTTCAGGCTGTGGCGGAATGGGTCCAGCCTGCCTCCCTGAAGGCGTTACAGTGTTTTTTGGGGTTCGCTAATTATTACAGGAGATTTATTGCTAACTTCTCGGTCATCGCTAAGCCCCTTACGGACCTCACTCGCAAAAGGTGCTGATCTCCTCCACTGGCCTCCTGAGGCTGTCCAGGCTTTTGAGGTCCTTAAGAAGTGCTTTGTCTCGGCCCCGGTGCTGGTTCAGCCCAACCAAATGGAGCCATTTATCGTGGAAGTTGACGCATCTGAGGTGGGAGTGGGGGCTGTCTTGTCCCAGGGTACCAGGTCCCTCACCCATCTCCGCCCCTGTGCCTACTTCTCCAGGATGTTTTCGCCAACTGAAAGTAACTATGATATTGGCAACCGCGAACTCTTAGCCATTAAATGGGAATTTGAAGAGTGGCGCCACTTCCTGGAGGGGGCTAGGCACCAGGTAACGGTCCTTACCGACCACAAGAATCTGGTTTTCCTAGAATCTGCCCGGAGGCTAAACCCGAGACAAGCTCGATGGGCGTTATTTTTTACCAGATTCAATTTTTTTGTTACCTATAGGGCTGGGTCTAAAAATATTAAGGCTGATGCACTGTCGCGTAGCTTCATGGCCAGCCCTCCTTCGGAGGAAGATCCTGCTTGTATTTTGCCTCCAGGTATAATCATTTCCTCGATCGATTCTGATTTAGTCTCTGATATTGCTGCTGATCAAGGTGCAGCTCCCGGGAACCTTCCTGAGAACAAGCTGTTTGTTCCCCTGCATTTCCGGCTAAGAGTACTTAGGGAAAATCATGACTCCGCACTATCTGGCCATCCAGGCATCCTGGGTACAAAACACCTCATTTCCAGAAATTATTGGTGGCCTGGGTTGCCTAAAGACGTTAAGGCCTACGTCGCCGCTTGTGCTAGGTCCAAGACTCCCAGGTCCCGACCAGCGGGCTTACTGCGTTCGTTGCCCATTCCCCAGAGACCTTGGACCCATATCTCCATGGATTTTATCACCGATTTGCCTCCATCCCAAGGCAAGTCGGTGGTGTGGGTGGTGGTGGACCGCTTCAGTAAGATGTGCCACTTTGTGCCCCTCAAGAAACTACCCAACGCCAAAACGTTGGCTACCTTGTTTGTCAAACACATCCTGCGTCTCCATGGGGTCCCTGTCAATATTGTTTCGGACAGAGGGGTACAATTTGTTTCATTGTTTTGGAGAGCCTTCTGTATGAAGTTGGGGATTGATCTGTCCTTCTCCTCTGCCTTCCATCCTGAAACCAATGGCCAAACGGAGAGGACTAATCAATCTCTAGAACAATACTTAAGGTGTTTTGTCTCTGACTGTCAATTTGATTGGGTCTCTTTCATTCCCCTCGCCAAATTTTCCCTTAATAAACGGGTCAGTAACTCGTCAGGGGTCTCTCCTTTTTTTTGTAATTTTGGGTTTAATCCACGGTTCTCCTCCGTTTCACCTGGTAGTTCCAACAATCCCGAGGTAGAGGTCGTTCATCGGGAACTGTGCACAGTCTGGGCCCAGGTTCAGAAAAACCTAGAGGTGTCCCAGAGCGTACAAAAAACTCAGGCTGATAAAAAACGTTCTGATAACCCCCTGTTTATGGTCGGGGATCTGGTGTGGTTGTCGTCTAGGAACTTGCGTCTCAAGGTTCCGTCCAAGAAGTTTGCTCCCCGGTTTATTGGGCCATATAAGGTCATTGAGGTCCTCAATCCTGTCTCCTTCCGGCTGGAGTTACCCCCGTCTTTTCGGATACACGACGTGTTTCATGCCTCCCTCCTCAAACGCTGCTCCCCGTCCTTGGCTCCCTCGAGGAGACCTCCTGTTCCCATCCTCACCCCTGAGGGGGTGGAATTCGAGGTGGCCAGGATTGTGGACAGCAAGATGGTCCAAGGCTCCCTCCAGTACCTGGTCCATTGGAGAGGATACGGGCCCGAAAAGAGGACTTGGGTACCCGCCCGGGATGTTCACGCTGGGGTATTGGTCAGGAGGTTCCACCTGCGTTTCCCCAGTAAGCCAGGTCCACTTAGAAAGGGTCCGGTGGCCCCTCATAAAAGGGGGGGTACTGTAAAGGATCTGCCAGGCACAGCTTCGGGGTTAACTCCCAGAACTAATCAGTCAGCACCTGAGAATACATCCCTGAGACTGACTCCTGCTTCCACCATTCAGGCTGGCAGGCTTAGGAGTGGGAGAGCCTATCGTAACCTGGCCAGACTCAGCTAGCTCCCGCCCTCGGTCTATTTAAGCCTGCACTTCCTGTCCCTCGGTGCTTCTGATTCTTTCCTTGTGGTTTCCTGGCCCAGCTACAGCTCCTGCTATTTTTGATCCTGCTCCATACAGACCCTGGCTTACCGACTACTCTTCTGCTTTTCGTTTTGTACCTCGCACACTCCTGGCTTGACTCGGCTCGTTCACCACTCTGGTTGCTCACGGTGTTGCTGTGGGCAAAGGCCCCTTTTCCTTGCTTGTGTTCCTTTGTATGTTTGTCGTGTTTGTCGTGCACTTACTGAGCGCAGGGACCGCCGCCCAGTTGTACCCCGTCGCCTAGGGCGGGTCGTTGCAAGTAGGCAGGGACAGAGTGGCGGGTAGATTAGGGCTCACTTGTCCGTCTCCCTACCCCCTGCCATTACAAATACAGAACTTGTTGGGAATGTCAATGTTCGTGAAAACCTCGGTAACAGTGATCACAATATAGTTATATTTTACCTATACACAAACAGAGGCTGGGAGGGCAAAAACACTTAATTTTAAGAAGGCCAATTTCCCCAAGATGAGGGCTGCAATTCAGGATATAGACTGGGAAGAACTAATGTCAAATAATGGTACAAATGATAAATGGGAGATTCTCAAATCTACTTTGGGTAATTATACTGCAAAATGTATTCCTATAGGTAACAAGTATAAACGACTAAAATTAAACCCCACATGGCTTACACCTTCTGTAAAAAGGGCAATACATGACAAAAAATGGGCATTTGAAAAATACAAATCTGAGGGTACAGCTGTAGCCTTTGTAAAATATAAAGAGCTTAATAAAATCTGTAAAAAGGTAATAAAATCAGCAAAAATACAAAATGAAAGGCAGGTGGCCAAGGATAGCAAAACAAATCCCCAAAAATTCTTAAAGCATATAAATACAAAAAAGCCAAGATCTGAACATGTAGGACCCCTAGATAGTGGTAATGGGGAGTTGGTCACAGGGGATCAAGAGAAGGCAGAGTTTCTAAATGGGTTCTTCCGCTTGTATATACAACAGAAGAAACAGCAG
Organism: Rhinoderma darwinii; assembly: GCF_050947455.1. Taxonomy (NCBI): domain Eukaryota; kingdom Metazoa; phylum Chordata; class Amphibia; order Anura; family Rhinodermatidae; genus Rhinoderma; species Rhinoderma darwinii. Next base: position 223,223,701 of record NC_134691.1, on the reverse strand, counting down.
CTGATGTAGCCTCTGCCAGTGCTGTTAATATAGCAGTTGATATACTGAATTGGATGAATGTAGATATGGTGCAGGCTAAATTAAATAAAATAAACGTACACAAGACACCGGGACCAGATGGTTTACACCCTAGAGTTCTTAAGGAGCTTAGTTCAGTTATTTCTGTCCCCCTCTTCATAATATTTAGAGATTCTCTCGTGACTGGTATGGTGCCAAGGGACTGGCGCAGGGCAAATGTGGTGCCTATTTTCAAAAAGGGCTCTAGGTCTTCGCCGGGTAATTATAGACCAGTAAGCTTAACATCCATTGTGGGGAAAGTGTTTGAGGGGCTATTGAGGGACTATATACAGAATTATGTGACAATAAATAGTATAATAAGTGACAGCCAGCACGGTTTTACTAAGGACAGAAACTGTCAAACCAACCTGATTTGTTTTTATGAAGAGGTGAGCAGAAGCCTAGACAGAGGGGCCGCTGTGGATATAGTGTTTTTGGACTTTGCAAAGGCATTTGACACAGTCCCCCATAGACGTCTAATGGGTAAATTAAGGACTATAGGTTTAGAAAGTATATTTTTGTAATTGGATTGAGAATTGGTTCAAGGACTGTATCCAGAGAGTTGTGGTCAATGATTCCTACTCTGAATGGTCCCCGGTTATAAGTGGTGTACCCCAGGGTTCAGTGCTGGGACCACTATTATTCAACTTATTTATTAATGATATAGAGGATGGGATTAATAGAACTATTTCTATTTTTGCAGATGACAGCAAGCAATGTAATATAGTTTAGACTATATAAGATGTTCGTGAATTGCAAGCGGATTTAACCCGTTAGTGACCGCCAATACGCCTTTTAACGGCGGCCACTAATGGGCTTTATTCTGATGCATACGCCTTTTCACGGCGCTGCATCAGGATAAAGTAAACAGAGCAGGGAGTGTCAAATCTCCCTTCTCTCAGCTGCTAGAGGCAGCTGAGGGCTGGGAGCGTCCCCGCTCTGCCGGGTGAGATCGATATTAGTATCGATCTCACCCGTTTAACCCTTCAGATGCGGTGCGCAATAGCGTGCACCGCATCTGAGTTGTTTTGGAGAGAGGGAGGGAGCTCCCTCTCTCTCCCACCGACACCCCGCGATACGATCGCCGAGTGTCTGTGTCTCTAATGGCAGCCGGGGGCTCTAACAAAGGCCCCCAGGTCTGCCTGGAGCGACTGCCTGCTAGATCATGCCGGAGGCATGACCTAGCAGATGCCTGCCCGTTTTAAACGGACAGGCAGTAATACACTGCAATACAAAAGTATTGCAGTGTATTACAATAGCGATCGGAGAATCGCATATTATAGTCCCCTAGTGGGACTAGTAAAAAAGTGAAAAAAAAGTTTAATAAAGTTAATGAAAAAAAAAATGTGAAAAAAAATGAAAAGCCCAGCTTTTCCCCTTACACAATGCTTTACTATTAAAAAACCAAAATAAAGTAAAAAAGTTACACATATTTGGTATCGCCGCGTCCGTAACGACCCCGACTATAAATCTATAACATTATTTAACCCGCACAGTGAACGCCGTAAAAAATTTAATAAAAAAACTATGGAAAAATTGCTGTTTTCTGTGAATCCTGACTTTAAAAAAATTTTATAAAAAGAGATCAAAAAGTCGCATCTACTCAAAAATGGTACCAATAAAAACTGCAAGTCATCCCGCAAAGAAAATGCCCTCATACAACCGCATCGGCGAAAAAATGAAAACGTTACGGCTCTTCAAATATGGAGGCACAAAAACAAATAATTTTGAAAAAAAAGCGTTTTTACTGTGTAAAAGTAGTAAAACATACAAAAACTATACAAATTTGGTATCGTTGCAATCGTAACAACCCGCTGAATAAAGTTATGGTGTTATTTATATCACACGGTAAACGCCGTTGATTTAAGACGCGAAAAAGAGTGGCAAAATTTCAGGGTTTTTTCTATTCCCCCCCAAAAAAAAGTTAATAAAAGTTAATCAATAAATAATATGTCCCCCAAAATGGTGCTATTAAAAAGTACAACTTGTCCCGCAAAAAACAAGACCTTATACAGCTATGTCGACGCAAAAATAAAAAAGAGTTATAGCTCTTGGAATGAGACGATGGAAAAACGTAAAAAATGGCTTGGTCATTAAGGTCTAAAATAGGCTGGTCATTAAGGGGTTAAACAAACTGAGTGTTTGGGCGTCCACTTTTGGCAGATGAATTTTAACCCCTTCAGGACACAGCCTGTTTTGGCCTTGTGGACGCAGACGATTTTTTCAAATCTGACATGTGTCACTTTATGTGGTAATAATTTCGGAATGCTTTTACCTATCCAAGCGATTCTGAGATTCTTTTCTCGTGACATATTGTACTTTACGTCTGTGAAAAAATTTGGTCGATAAATTCAATATTTACTTGTGAAAAACACCAAAATGTATAGAAAATATGCAAAAAATTGCATTTTTCTAAATTTGAATGTATCTGCCTGCAAAACAGATATTAATACCACACACAATAGTTACTAGTTAACATTCCCCATATGTCTACTTTATGTTGGCATAGTTTTTTGAACATCCTTTTATTTTTCTAGAACGTTACAAAGCTTAGATCTTTAGCAGCAATTTCTCACATTTTCAAGAAATTTCCAAAACCTATTTTTTCATGGACCAGTTCAGTTCTGAAGTGGCTTTCAGGGCCTTATATATTAGAAACTCCCCATAATTCACCCCATTTTAAAAACTTCACCCCTCAAAGTATTCAAAACAGCATTCAGGAAGTTTCTTAACCCTTTAGGCATTTCACAGGAATTAAAGCAAAGTAGAGGTGTAATTTACAAATGTAATTTTTTTTTGCAGAAATTCATTTGTAATAGAAACATTTCTGTAACA